>NW_022474213.1:1128374-1340527 GCF_003357145.1 Venustampulla echinocandica | reverse complement strand
TGAATCGATGATCCTCATGATTCTCTATATGAATGGATCATTGATCCTTCCCGATCTATTTACCATCACGTGACCTCGTCACATGATTTTCTGCCGTCACGTGACCTCGTCACATGCCTTCATGGTTCTCTGTGGTAATGCAACACATTACCCGAGCCTCAGGCCATAAGGTTGGCGTTCGTAACAGAGGTATCTTGGCAACTCCAAGGGCCCTTTGAAGCTTTCCGTGACTAGACTTTTCCGCCCACTCTACGTATTACGAGCTTCAGGATAAGATAACCTAGACTTTTGTACGAACCGCCTGGCTAAATAGGGTACTGGGACAAGCGTCGTTGTTGGGCAGTACCCGATGAGGGAATCTGCCATAACCTGGGAATGGGCTCTCGGGGCCGAGCTCCATTGCTCAACTTCCGTCATCGTTCGGCCCCGACGGGAGACACTATCTTTTTGCCACCAGCGGACTAATCCACGTACTCTAGTCGAAACCCATGTTTATCTTGCCCATGGCCTCGGTTGAGAACCAGTTCTATGGTAACATGCTCCATATGTAATAAGCAAGGCCAACTCTAATGGCAGTGGTACAGTACAGGCCTTATGCTCTGCAAACATAGGATCAAGATATACACAGAGAGACTCTTCAAAAAATTCCGATGTACGAAAACTCTTTCATATAAACGCTAATATACAACTAGAATATCGCCGTGCCGTTGACATGACTCTCCACTCCCCCGGACAGTTCGCCGGGGCCGAGCAAAAGAAGAAGCTCTATCGTCGATGCTTCCTCCTCCGAGCGCGCGTGGTAGTCCTGGGCCCAGCCCGAGCGGATGAAGAGGGAATCTCCCACGTGGATGTCACCGCCTTGGCTCGCGGGGCGGTTGTCCAGGCCCTGGGATCTCCTCCAGGCGGCTAGCTCGCGCAGGGTGATGCCGTGCGCGGTCGCCGAGTCGTAGGCCTGACCGTGGCTCTCTGCGTAGGTTCGATACTCGAGTAGGACTCCTCGGCCGACCATGCCACACCGATCGGGGCTCGTTGTCGGGCCGGTGATGTCCTCCGCTGTGGTGTTGTCGTAATAGACATTGCTCGGCGACGTGTCGAAACCAATCCCACCGAGTGTCGGACTGGCTATTCAGAGTGTATTTGGGCAGCGGTATCTGGGACCCCTACTCCGGCCCCCCACCGCCCACCGCCCACCTCGCCTAAGCAGAATCCCACACCGCCTAGTATCTAGGGCCAAATACCGCCGGCTTTATAATTAGAGTTTATTTTATTAAAAGTAAGTCACGTGCGGAGTCACGTGATAACCTACATAATCTATGAGTGTAAGTAGGCGCACGTGTCAAGCGTCGCCCTAAAACTACCTAGGTATTACGGAGACAGAGTATTACGTTGTGCTCGCTCGGTCTCGGGTAAGTGTTAGTCGTCGTCGGAGCAGTATTTTTTATATAATTCTCTCGGACCCGGGCAACAATACCCAGCGAAGTCTTATGCCCCGTATTCCCCAGATGCTCGCCCTATAGCTCTCGCGGGGAATCACAGGAACGTTGTAGTACTCGATGTTGAACGGAATCCCTTCCTCGCCTGGAATCCCTTCCTGAATACACTATCGCCGGTATCGGGCCCGACATTGCCTCCCATAGGTGTAAGATATAGGTATATAGGATAGAGTACTTGGAGTTATATACAACTTGTAGACAGTCAGGTACACTCTCACGTGCGAGTAGCCTCCAGAGGGGTAATCTAGGCTAACCTAAGCCTTTGCAACTCTATACCACGCGGTATTCAACCTTCAACCCCGGAGCCAACCATGCCGCCTTTGAACGGCTTCTCCGACAACCCCCTCCGCACTCGAGAGCAGGTTGTGCAAGCCGCCAAAGCCATCATCCAGCCACTCAGCGCCTACACCTCGTCCGGCCACAGTCGTGTCAAGCTTCCAGTCAGTTCCGGCACGCTGTACGACGAAAATGCCGCCCAGCTCGAGGGCTTTGCACGGCCGCTGTGGGTGGTGGGAGCTCTGCTTCGGTGCCGTGAGCCGGAGGAAGAGCTCACGGCCAACCTAATCGCCGGCCTGAGCAACGGAACCGATCCAAACCATGATGAATACTGGGGAGATGTGGGGGATATGGATCAACGCATGGTTGAAGCAGAAACAATTTCCTTCACCCTCTTGGCAAGTCCGCGAGACCTACTCTGGGATAGGCTCGGAGAGCAGGCTCGGTCGAATATTGCCAGGTGGTTCTCACAGCTAAACGGCAAGGACCTCCCCAAGGTAAATTGGCTCTGGTTCCGTGTCTTTACCAATCTCGTGCTCATACGCATGTGCGACCTTGACACGGCAGAGATTCGAAGCCAGATAAAGATTGACCTCGAGCATCTCGACACCTTTTACTTGCGGGACGGGTGGTCTAGCGACGGGCTATGGAGAAGTCCCGAGCTCGACGACAAGGAATGGGAGTTATTCAAGGAGACGGGAACAGTGCACAGCATCAAGCCGGACCGCTGCGCAGACTATTACTCTGGTAGCTTCGCCATCCAGTTCAGCCAGCTGCTGTATGTGCGGGTTGCGGGGGACCTGGATGCGGAGAGAACAGAGCGCTATCGCCAGCAAGCGCGAGACTTTGGGGCACAGATTTGGAGGTATTTTGATGCCAAAGGTAGTGCTGTAGCGCCCGTCGTCCGTGGACGCCAGGTGTGCTAACGGTATCTCAGGTGCGGTGATACCCTTCGGTCGATCACTCACATATCGCTTTGCATGCGGCGCCTTTTTTGCTGCGCTTGCGTTGGCCAAGGTTCCCGACTTGCCATCGCCGCTGGATAGTGCAGGTGCCGTCAAAGGCTTCCTTCTACGACACTTGCGATGGTGGGCCCGGAACTCGAGGGATATATTCCATACAGACGGGACATTGAACCTCGGGTGGACGTATCCGTAGATCCCTCCTCCTCGATCGATGCAATGACGGCGAGCTAATGCATTCAAAGGAACATGTATCTGACAGAGGACTACAACTCGCCTCAATCCGTGTACTGGGCCATGAAGACCTTTGTTGCAATAGGATTGCCCTCGACGGACCCTTTCTGGACTGACCCAGAAACGGATTATCCTGAAGCTCCTTTATCATCCGTCTCCCTGTGCCGCGCCTCGCGACAAATTATTTGCAACCGGGAGGGCAGACACCACTTTCTCCTATCACCCGCACAATTTACATCGTTGCAATGGAAAGGGGGGCAAGCAAAGTACTGCAAGTTCGCCTATTCGTCGGCTTTCGGATTCTCTGTCCCCACAGGACAGGTGTCGCTACAGCAGTTGGCTCTAGACAATGCTCTTGCGTTGAGCAGGGACGGCAAGCAGACGTGGGCAACCAAATGGAAATGCAGAGAGCCAACATTCGGGACCTGCAGAGTGCTTGGGGCTGTTCTGGAGGAACTTCCTGTGGCAATGGTTGTGTGGTACCCGTGGGAGGACCGAAGCATCACGGTCAACACCACCTTGATTCCTCCGTCAGCACGCTGGCCAGACTGGCACACCAGGGTGCACCGAATCAAGATCAATGATAGAAGAATATCTATACTGCATCTAGTGGAGGGAGGATTTGCTATACAGGCACCACGAAGGAGAAGTGGCGTAATATCGCCTGGTCTTAGTCGTCTGCCGGTTTTTGGCAGCCACAAAAGCGCAAGCGATGAGGAATTTTTCATGGAAACAAGTGATGCAACTCTCGTTGTATCTGAAGCTGGAGCGTCTGGCTTGTGCGTGGAGGTCCAGCATGAAAGGGGGACGGCAACCGTCTCAGCATTTCAACCAGAGGCAAACACCAATCTCATAGCCCCACGGACCCTGATTCCGCTTGCAGAGCACAGCGTCCGTCGATTAGAGCCGTCTGAGGAGCTACTTGTTGTTTCAAATATTTTTGCCATTCCGACACAGATCTCACAGGGCAGGTGGAAGCACGGAGAACTGGCAGATCGATGGGAAGACCGCCCCGTGGTACAGCGGCACAGTGTTGATAGAGCGGGCAGTTCTGATTACATAGCTCTATCTGATTAGAATACAGTAGTTTGATTCGACATCTCATCAAATGATACAAATGATACATTGGGTCCCTACAAGGCCACTCTATCATCTTGTGCCAGGGATCTCAGCTCTGGTCCCATCCACCTTCACCTCCCACCCAACCATTGTTCATTGGTGGGGGAGGCATTTGCGATATTTGAGTTGATATTGGTTCAAAATTGAAATCATTAAAGGTGATAACTCGGTCCATCTCAATGAAGCGCTGGTCTGTTAAGCTTTGAAGGATGCTGGGTAGCTCGTCCGATTCGCCGCACATGGCGCTCGCGGCCCCTGGTGCCTGAATTGTAGAAGTCCAGTTTCCTTCGCCAGTGTCACCTGATGAAATGGCCCCTGGTGTAGTAATACCAGCAGCGTGAGAGGATGATGTCGGCGATTTCCCAAGTTGGGGCTGCGTTGTGAAGTCTGCCGGTCGAACGATGACAGCGGGCTGGGAACCGCTGTTGGCGCCGGGGGGAAAGTGGAGGTGCCGTACAGAGTTCCGTGTCTGTTCTTCATTTTCGTTCGATCCTCGATGCAGTGACCCGATCACTGAGACAGTGAAGTTTGGATCACTGAGGCTTCGATGTCTCAGCTCTTCAAGATGCATCACGAACTGTGTTGAAAGGGAAGGAGATGGGTCGTGCTCTCGAAACCCCGACCACCGTCTTGCAATGTCTCGTAAAGCGTCTAGCAGTACCTGGAATCGACAATCCAGCTCGGTGTTATAGTATCTAGCTTGTACTACTGCAATGTTAGAACCACAACCAGAAGCTTAAGTCCGGGGAGACCAACCTAGCAGCACCCGGGCACTGATATACGCGCAGAATGAAAAGAAAGGGGAGAGAGGCATGTGCTGCGGTGCATGCAGGAGGTATTTACTGGTGATGTTTGCCGTCTCAGCCGCTGCCGATTGACACGTCTCGGCACTGTATGTGCTAGGAAGCTTGATATACATAAGCTCCGGCTCTGGGTATCCAATCCGCTGGTGAAGAAGAATCATAGATGTATTATGGGTGATATGGGCTAGGGTCATGTTCGGGTCCAAGGCGGTGGTTTCCTCCGGAGGGACGTTGGGATCTCTCCATTTCGGAGGAAGAAACATCTTCCAGCTATATCGCAGTCCTGATTAGAAACCCCAGTGCAAATTTCGTCACAGCGGAAAGATGCGGGCGAAACTTACTGAACTAGACGAAGGTCGAGCTCCTTGAATCTCATAAGCCAGTTAGATACCTCTTGGTGGTTACTGAAGTCGATCTTTTGCTGTAAAAAATACATGTTAATCCTACATAGCGACTCTAGGGACTCAATGTAGTACGCAAAAGCACCAAGAATGGGCATATCCTTTGGCGCAGTCTGCGGCTGCACACTTGGAGGCGCGCCGTGTTCCGATTCTGTTCCACTGGCCTCGGGACTGGTGTAGTTGGCTGGCAAAAAGGCAATTGAGTTACCGATCTTGGCGGCTGATCTGTCCCATATCCCAAAGAATGGCGAGACCGCAAAGCTCTCTTGGTTCCATCGGGTGCCACACAAGGGGAGCCTCCGTGAAACGTTGTCGGCAGTAAGGCCGGTCTGCCATCTTAGAGAATATCAGCATCTTGCTTGGAACAAGCGTTTGTGGGATATATTCTCACCCCGTCAAAATACAGCATATTCTGATATGGTGAGCCAATATGTTCATATCGATGGGGCGCGACGGTTTATGACCTACCGGTCCAAAATGAATATATTCCAAAACGTCCTTCGACGCTCCTCTTCCTCTATCCAATTGGGACTTGGAGGAAGCAAGCTCGGACGTAGAAATGTCTCTGGGTCATTTCTATCCTCTTCCTCGACGCTTAGTTGCAAGAAACTCACGGTCCTGGTCAGCGACGCGATTATCGGCCAGGCCTTGAGCAACTCGCCGTTTCCAATCTGGCCAGAAAACTTCAATAAAGCGATCAGTACGGATTGCGCAAAGTTACTCACGTGGGTAAATGCAACTATTGTCAGAGCCTGGAGCGAAGGGACAGTAAGAGTGCTGGTTGCCTCGAGAATCACGCTGTTCCTGGACCGTTCCATCTCTTCTTCGATGCGGTCCGCAGAAAGCCGCTCACCAGGCGGGTCCAGGAAGCGCAACACCCCAAATAACATGGCATGTAGAATAAGAGGGTTCTCCGTTGTTCCATCTCGCAGACGCAGATTTCGTTTGAACGTCTCCGTGTGTATCATGGGGATCCACGGATGAAGATTCGGGAAGTAGAGGTCGGCCACGGCCCAAAGGTGGTCCGCAGGGGGCGCATCATCAGACGAATTGACTGCAGCCCTTCCCGAATGATGCTCACCATCGATTCTACGGCGTTTCCCGAGCGATCGCGATGCCGGCGTCTCGGGGCTAGGCACAACAGGCTGTGACAGGATGGAAATGTTGGAGCTCAGCTTTTGGATTTCTTGAGCCAAGAGCGAGAGACCAGCTCCGATCGACCCGTCCAGACGCGAATCCGCTCGAGGCGGTCGAGATTGAGGCGAAGGACCATCATCTTCGCTGGCGTACACCTTGCTTTCCAGACTCTCTGGCAGTCGGTCAGTTGTACGGCTTCCACAGGCAGGCGGACACATACCTATACGCCTTTGAAGCTTCAGAATTGTTCCACGTTTCAAGCCCGGCTTGGTCCGGAAGGAGTCGTAGGTGCATGGCACCGCTGTGGTCGGTCGAAGGTCAGTAACACGCCGGATTGCACACCAGGAGCCATGGGCGGTCGGCGATGCTCACCTTGCCGGCTGCAGTTTGAGCATGATGGAGTCTCGCGGGAGCATTTCAGCTTTCGAGTCCGGCAGCCGTGGCAGGAGGGCAACGGGCCATCGTCCTCCTCAGGGGCACCGGTGGGGGGTGCACTTGCTTCCATGGCCATCGCGGTTCCTCCTCCTCCCCCGGAAGGATGCCAGTGCAATCGATACTTGACAATGGCCGAATCCGAATCGACAGTGCGTGTGCGTGTGCGTGTGCATGAAACGGGGAGAGAAACGCTCGGGTCGGGGGAGTGCAATTGACGGTTCACTCCATCTTTACCTCATCCAATCTTTTTTTTTATCCCGTGGGGAAAGATGGGGAGATTCCGCCACGACCCAACCCCCCAAACTGCGGGGTGCATACTGCATATGTTCCATGAATACTGGATGCTTATTTACCGAGTACTCGAGTAAGCTATGGGGCATGCCAGGGGTTACTGCACTGTCCCGCTGCTGTATTTTTATTTAGGGTTGGTGTCCCTGACCCTAAATCTCCACCCCCCGACTTGGCGCCGGAGATCGAGGTAATTCGACTGAGAGTTGCCCGAGTCCCGCGCTGTGTGCTCTCACAGGCGGCATGAGAAATGCAATGTTGAATGAATGAGACTTTCAAGTGAAGGGTCAAAAGGCCCTCTCCGCCCGTCACAGTTGGAGGCGACATCGAAGACCAGTCAATTCCCGCAAGGCAGGCTGCACCCGTTAAGACGTGCGACCTTCAACACCATCTATCACCACTTTTCTCGCCAACATGGTCAAGCTATTCGGCCAACGCTCCTCGGGGGACGGCTTCCAACGCGCCCAGCGGGCCCAGGCAGATGCCCCCAAATTCGAGAAGGTAACCTGGTACAAGGAACCAAACCTAAGACAACTCTATTTTCTGTCCATCTTCCTCCTTATCGGCTCAGCGACAACTGGATACGATGGCCAGATGGTTAATACATCGCAACAAATGGACAAGTGGAAGGCATACTTCCCCGAGTATCAGGATGCGAATAAGCTCGGCATATTGATCAACATGTACAACATTGGCTCCATCTTGTCCCTCTTCATCGTCCCACATATGGCCGATGCCGTTGGTCGTAAGAAGACGATCGTGGTTGGCTGCGTCATCATGATTACTGGAGCCTTTGTGGGGGCATTCTCCAACGGCTACGGAAGTGAGTGGCATCTTCACCAGCCTCTACTGACTGACCTCGCGTTAACCTTTCATTGCTTTACAGTGTACCTCGCTGGCAGGTTTGTCCTTGGATTTGGCAACTCAATGGCTCAAATGTGCTCCCCGCTGCTCCTCACCGAGATCTGTCACCCGCAACACCGCGGTCCGCTCACCACTGTCTATAACTGCCTTTGGAGTTTGGGCTCTCTCGGTGAGTGTCTACAACCCAGATTTGATAGCCCTGACTGACGTGAAGCAGCCGTCTCATGTGTGGGATGGGGTACTGCATCTATTGGGAGCGACTGGTCGTGGAAATCGATCACTCTAATCCAAGCGCTGCCATCCATTATACAGCTGACAGGCATTTGGTGGTTGCCGGAGTCACCGCGCTGGCTCGTCAGTAAGGATAGGGCTGATGAAGCTCTTGCAGTGCTCGCCAAGTACCACGGGGGCGGAGATGCTAATAATGTCACCGTGCAATTCCAGTTCCGGGAGATGAAGGAGACGATCCAAGGCGGGAGCAAGAACAACAACACAGCCTACCTCGACTTTTTCAGGACTAAAGGCAACCGCTGGCGTTTGGCCATCATCATCTCGCTCGGTATTATCTCCCAGTATTCTGGCAACGCCCTGTTCTCCAACTACATCGATATTATTTACCAAGGCGCCGGAATTACGCAGCAGAATAAAAAGCTAGCAGTGGGTTTCTCCTAGCCCTTCGATGTTGATCTACAACTGCTGACCCATACGGCAGCTCTCTGCAGGGAAGTCGATTCAGGACCTTCTAGTTGCCGTCACTGCAGCACTCACTGTTGACCGTCTTGGCCGGCGACCCCTCTTTCTATTCGGAACCATTGGAATGTTTTCGACCTTTGGACTTTGGACTATTGTTGGGGCCGTCTATGAAAACTCCGCCGTAACGCTTGCAGACGGCACCATTTCGTACCCTAACCAGACTGCTGGCAACGCTCAAATCGCTTTTGTCTGGCTCTTCAGCGTGTTTTACCATATTGGCTTTGCCGGTCTATTGGTGTCGTACGCGCTGGAGATTCTTCCATATCACCTTCGTGCCAAGGGCATGACGATTCTCAACATTACGGTCCAAGCCTTTTTAGCACTCGGAAAGTCAGTATTCAAGCCTCCGTCCGCGGCAGTTCACTTTCACTAATGAGACCATAGCCAAACTAATAAGCTGGCGTGGAACAACCTTCCTCACCATTGGAATTTTATGCTCTTTTACACATTGTGGAACTTTTGTGAGATGGTTTTCGTTTACTTTGTCTATGTTGAGACCCAAGGTCCTACCCTTGAGGAGATTGCTCGAATTTTTGACGGCGACGAAGCTCTGGCTGTTATGGACCTCGAGCAGTTGGAGAAGGAAGTGCAAATTACGACTCACGAAGAGGTCGTTGATGAGAAGAAGTGAGCCTGATCTTCTAAAGCAGGTGCCGATGGGGAGGTTAAAATCCTGTATTGGAAAGCCTCAGCCAGATATAATGTTGAACTCTGCGCCAATAGACACCTTTATACCGCAGGAGCATTGCCTACCGGGGGCAGAGAAACTCCCCTTCGAGTGTATCCACAACTATTAGTAAAAGCCTATACCTGTATGCCACAGTAATCACATTGTCGGGGCCACGATGTATGCCAGTTGTCATGCCAGTGTATTTCGACCGGAGTAGGACCCGACATCTCCTCCGGATAACTTCGCAAGTACTGTACAGTTTCCGCCGAACAACCGCCACCGAAGGTCTACCCTCTCATTACAGTGTCATAAAATGCTAGCTTGTACGTTCTAACGGACCGCGGGGCAACACCGCCCCCTCGGACTACTCGTATCTATCCGACAACCTCCAGGTCAGCCTGCATGACCACACCCGCCACCCCGGCTTCGTGAAGCGCCAAGTAGCTTCCCCAGAATTTGACATTTACCCCGGATATCCAGAGCCATGCTCGGGACAAGTGTAGACCGGGCTTCGGCGAGAGAGATTTGATGTCTTTCAAGAGAGCTGCAGCTGGTACGTGTGTTCGACCCTTCCCGAGAATACAAAAGGTCATCTCGAGATCGTCATGCAGGGAGCGAATTCTGGCCAAGATATACCCACAGTCCGAGTAACAAGCAAAGATCGATCGAAGCCGCCAGCATGAAGCTTCTGCTTCTTGCCTAGAACCTGTGTGGACAATGTGACTACTATCCAAGCAATAACTGGTACATTAACATCTTAGCCTTCCCCCAGGGTGACCATCGCCAACCTTCAGCTGTGGTCAGTCACCTTCATTCCTCTTACCCAACCAACCCCAAGAGAAAGACCACTACTGCAAGGTCTTCAGCTTCGTCGCTCCCAGTAATGTCAACTCATTCAGCTCCGATATCAAGCAGTTCTTCAACTATATCACGGCCAACAATGCGTTCCCCGCCAGCAGCCAGTACCTGCTCAGTAAGTGTTCAATTCCTGACGCAAAAAACTTCAAGCCCTACTCGAGTATCATGCATTTAAAGCCCTGCAGTTTGGCACAGAGCCTATCACCGGCGACGATGCTAGATTCATCGTCGGTCATTCGTCGGTGGTGTCAACTAAGGACTGGTACCTCTCGTCTTTGGCTCAAACTACGCAAAACGGTTGACTTATTCTTCTTTTTCTTCTATTTTTGCAGAGTTCCATGCGCAAGCTTGCAGTTCAATGTTATTCATCATATTCAATAGGTTTTTATCTCAGTACTAGATTTCCTAGTTCGACGTTGATTTACATACACTGTGAGTGACTATGTGACTTTTTGCCTCGATTATTGTTAAATGCTGAGTGTGAATTTCCGCTCTCTTTATCGTAGTTAGCTGTATATAACCGGCAGGATAATAGGTACAACCTGAGAAGTGTACAGTTCACCGAGGGAATAAAACTTACGATGGTGAACGAGGACATTCATGTTGCCATCGCATGATTGACATTCAGCTATATATATATACTAATAATAACAGATTCCCATTTCCAATAAACGTGTCCCAAAGTCTAGCAAATAGTAGTCTGCGTACACCAACCCATGATCTTGTGCCTTGTTCCTTTTAAACGACGCCGCGTTGTTGCACACAGTAGAGTGCTTTAGTACAGAATCAAAACTCTCGCCATGAAGAAGATCGTGGACAGTTAGTTCACCTTGCTCGGATACGCTCAGGCCCGCCTTCTCTCGAGATAGACACAAGTCTAGTACATCCTGTACTATTACCATCGCTGCTTCGAGATATCGGGCGCTTAACCTATGCTTGCCACATCCCGCCAAAGCCTGTGACAGAATGAGCATGCCATCAGCGGCAATAACTGCGGCGGATGCATCGCGCAGAGGTCCTTGGGGCTCTTCAATTGGGGCGTCAAAATCCCATAGCGGAACATATCGCCCAACGCGTCGGCCTTGCAATCCGGACAATTCAACCTCCACACAGTCGGGCGCTTCTTCCATGCGAAAGAGGAAGTATTCAGCGAGACCACAAGCAGCATCGAGAAATTCGCTATGCCCGGACCAGCGGTAGACCTGAGCATAGCCAAGTATTCCCCAGGCTTGCCCACGGGACCAAGTTGAGTCTTTACTATAGCCCTGGGCAGTTCGCGCCTCTTTGACCGTCCCCGTCAACGGAGAGAAATTGACGAGGTGAGCTGTGCTGTACAAATTCCCACTATAGCCGTTGCGGGTGTATTCTTCTACTCGCAGATGGGACTGGAGCAGCGTGCGCGAGTGCTTCACGGCCGCGTCAGCCAGAGATTGATTGCCCGACTGCGCCGCAGCGTAGAACAAGAGGTCCATGTTGCACATGGAGTCGATGATGACAATGAAATTTTCCTCCATGGATGTGATATTGACGTCGGCGTGCCAGTCAAAAGTATCCCAGGATCGAATGGCCTGGACTCGAGGGTCATACCGTGAGTGGAGGCTCTCTGCGGCCTTGACGATAACGTCAAGTGCCTCGACATCGTGAAACAGCTCCCACCTGGGGCGCATGTGTGGCATGATAACGAACCCAAGGTCATGTGTGTCCGTCCTCAGTGCTTGTGGGCGGATGGGCTGCGACCAAGTTTGGCCGAGCTCGGTGAGCTTTTGGCGCAGTACATTGAGGGATACTCTTGAATTGTCGACTCCCAGCGACTGCGGGTACTTGATGGACCGCTCAACGAGGGAGTAAATGCAACCAGGAAAGAAACCACAAGTCCAGAAGTCAACCTCTCGAGCTTGGTAGCGCCCCTTGTCCACCCCCGACTGTGGTACCGTCTCCGGATACTGCGTGGGCGGGTTCTGCATAGGGTTATCGTCAGCTTTTGATTAACCATCCCACATTTTAGAGGCTCACGTTTTCCAGGAGCTGTTCTACACCCGCACGAAGAAGCTTGGCAGTGATGCTTTCCGAATACAGCTCGGAAAGGCCATGTTTCATACACTCTTGCCGCTGACTGATCGTCATAGTCAGCCAACAACTAGCTAGGTTCTCACCTCGGCGTCGTATTTGAGCGTATGTATTATATTTTGGGGTTCGTCGTAGTATCGCCTAGCCTGCGCTCTGGTTCTCATCTTTCTCATCTTTCTCATCTACAAAAGGGGACTCTTGTTAAATATATTTATTATTCCGGTCTAGATTCCCAGAACGGCCTCGATCGATATTAGTGTCGGGCAATGTTCTCCCGGCCGCCGCACATGTACCTGTTGAGGCCGTTCTGTCTCGATGTGTCGCTTCCTCCTCGCCGGTATTTCCACGGACGGTTACATGCCTTTATGCTTTCAGCGGGGTCAGAGGGACGTAGCTAATACAAAGTGCGAGCGGTCGTAAAACTCTAGTGGCAATTGGTTAACCCTAATAATAGTAGAAGTGTCACTAACCAAGATGTTCGAGCTTGTAGCCGGGTAAGTCGGGAACAATCGCCCGAACCCGAAGCACGTATACTAACCCGCGGTTATTAGCTACATTATTTACATCAAGTTTAATTAGGGGGGAAACCACGTCCTCACCTAGAATTTAAGCTTTAGTTAGCTAATAAGTTACTTAATACTTACTTAAAGAAGTCTTAAGTATATATTTTATAAATAGTTATAACTCTAAAATATAAGACTATATTCTTATCTTATTTCTTAGTTATATCATAAAACTAAGTTTATAAACTAAGTATAAGTTATATAGTTAAATAATTCTCTGTATAACTTTACACCCGGCCGATTATACCTGGCACGGATACCCAGGGGCAGTAGTATCCCCATTGCTCCAATTAAGAACTACTAGTTCGGGGTCGCAAATTGGAATCATAACTACGCCGGGACTATGAATTCCCGTATCATACAGGTCTGACACTGTCGTATGCTGGCCGGGATCGGCGGTAGGCCAGCCATTTTTGTTTCCATTCGCGTGGTAGCCTGCGAGTGCACTAGAACAAAGTCAACACGTCGAAGGAGATTGTTATCGGAAAGAATGTGCTTACCCAGCGACTAGATCAGCCTTTCTCACTTCACCATACGTCCCTCTGTCAAGTGCCTCCATGCCCGGCAAGGCTGTGAATTTGTTGGCGACGCAGATTACGATTCCACCAGGACCCGTTGAACAGGTACGGTGCTTCCCGGATGCAGATACGAAATAATAAACATGTCCTTCATAGCATACTGAAGTTTTTTCGGCAGTCTCGTCAGACAAGTATTTCGGTAGTTTCGGTAGTGGATTCTCGCCTGTACATTGCTCTCCGGAATCGAGGATGAAAGGATAGAACCCTTCATTGCTTAAACCCCACGCTTTCGGTATAAGCCAAGCATAGATACCCTGTTTGATATATTTCTGAATTTCGCGATCATTGGGCCTAAGAACGTTTCCCATCACACGGCCATCGGCTATCAGTCGAGTGAGCTGTTCTATAGAGTCTGCCGAGCCGTCGAAGATTTTCCCATTTACTGCGGCAGTGGTTTCAACCCACTTTATAACAGTTAGCAGTGTTTTTCTAAACCCAGAAACGGTTCCTAGAAAATTTGTTTATAAGAGACTTCTTCGAAACCGGAAACTCCTAAGACGTTGAAAACAATAGGTGAGGGACGATATGTAAGATTACGTACGTATTTGATCAAGTTAGCCATAGCGGATTCAAGAGAATCGTTCACATTTAATGTGACACCACTTTAGCAAAATCATATCAGCCTTGAATATATCGTAACGCAGGAGGATTGCTCACCCTATGCTTAAGTCCTTAGAAAATACCATTGCAAACGAGACAAGATTATTTGTTTCGTCTTTCAGTGTTGCCAAATTATTTGGATTTTTAGCAAAGTAGTCGAGTTCTTTCAAGGCTTGAGGCTAGTCAGAGTGTGAAATCGTTATAAACCAAGAAGAAAGAGTCATACCAATATTCCATACGGGCGCCGCCAGTAATCCATAACCCAGGCTGGCAAAATCCAAGATCAACTTTGTAATGTCAGGCTTTTTTTTGATTGGGGCAAAAGTGGACGAGAAACCCCCCATAAGAGCTGCCAAGTCGGCCTCCGCCCGAAAGATAGCATCGTAAAAGTTCGTGTTCATCTGTGTCTATCAGCCACGCCCTTCCCTCCGTAACATTGCTACCCTAGGGGAGGATAAACACACCTGATGGATCTGTACAAATGAATTAAGAATGAACATTCCAGCAGGGTGGTTCACGCTACTGCACACAACATTCTGCTCGCATCCAGTATGATCTGCAACTTCGCCGCATCTCAATTTATCTGGACCGTGGAAGAAGTTGCTGACCTCCTGCGGGAAACGATGGCCCCCAGAGGAAAATTTGGCCTTCCAGTTTGTGACTGCAGCCACCCAGGCATGCTGAGTGTCAACCTAATCCCCAAAATCTTGTGTCAGCTACTATTCTGGTGTATTAGGAGGAGCAAGTTCGCCCGTTAGAAAGGCAAGGAAATATAACTAGGTCTCAGATAAATCCTCTATCGACAGTTCGATAATCAACGCAGGAGGGGAAATTCTCTCTGGACAGTGACTTACCGAATTCCAACGGATGTCAGGGCTTATAGACGAATCGGCCAGAGCGGGATCGGTACATTGCGCAGTTAACCATTCCGTGCCACCCGACGACTCCCGAAGCACTCGTTGGCCCATTGCGTAACTGCACCTGACGATGGGGCAACGTTGAGGTAGTCTGCTCGCCCGTTGCCGTTGAGAACCGCAAATTGAATAGACAACCCGTTCGAACCAACGCCGGTTGCGATTTGACCTTGGGGTGCCCATTGCCAATTGTCTTTGGTACCAATGTTTTGCCATTCTGAGACTGATCCATCAAGCCGGTTCACCCAGAGGTAGTCAGCCAAACCATCTCCGTTCAAGTCTGCGAACTTGATATCTTGTCGAGCTGCCCCGACACCTGTCGCGATGACTCCCTGGGAGGTCCAAACCCATCCTGAGCTGCCGCTCCCACCATTCAAAAAAGCTGTCACGGCTCCATTCTCAGCAATCCATAAATAATCTGCTTTACCATCGCCGTCGATGTCTGCGAACTCGACTCCTACCCCAGCTCCAACACCGGTGGCCACTTGTCCCATATTTGTCCACTGGATGATCGAGAAGTCAGCATTGTTTCAATACGGGTGGAGATACATAGAGGAGAGATTCAGGAGAGTGGAGGCGTGAGGTGTAAATGGGGAGGGGAAAGAATCAGGCACTCAGAGTGCCATAATCACTTACACTCCAGGTACCGTCGGTTTGCTTTCCGCCATTATGCCAGAATACCACAGCGCCGGACTTCTCGTCGACAACCAGGTAGTCTGCAAGCCCATCACCGTCCAAATCTGCTAATCTAGAGATAGGGTCAGCTCAGTCGCGTATCTCACTTGGAGGAGAAGATGAGGCTAAATGAAAGTCGCCAAAGATAGCTCACCGAATATTCTTGCGCGCAGACACACCGGTTGCGATCTGTCCTTGAGCTTCCCAAATCCACTTTTGCGAGGACGTATCGTATCCATGGTTGAGCCAAAGCTCAATGGCACCATTCGGACTGATGGCTAGATAGTCATCAAAACCATCGCCATCCATACTGTCCAGCGAATTAGAATTTGTCTGAGCAGGATGCCACAGGGGAACAGTTGGACGTACTCAGCAAATCTAGTCCCATCGCCAACGACATATGTGCCACCACTACCTGTATTGAACCAAACCTTAAGGGCCCCTGTTCCCGGGTCAATCTGGACGTAATCTTTCTTCCCATCGCCATTGAGGTCGCCAAAAATGATTTCATCTCGGGGTGAACCAACACCAGTTGCAATTATCCCGGCGTTGACCCATGTAGGCGCGAGTCCCTTCGAGGGTCCCCGATTGTTGATGTAGACCGTTGCTGCACCATCTTTCGCAAGCCAAATATAGTCTGCCAGACCATCGTTATTTAGGTCATAAAGGAAAACGCCAGCAGCATCACCAATACCGTCAGCAATTATCCCCAAAGGATACCAGTCCGGTCGGTCGCTTAGGCCAAGGTTAATCCATGCGTTCAAAGAGCCCCCTGGGCCAACAACAAAATAGTCTGCCCTGCCATCTCCATCGATATCAGCAAATCTGGTGGTAGCTCGAGTAGCCCCCGTGCCACCACTTGCTATCTGGCCAAGAGGCGTCCACAACCAGCCGCCGCCGGCTTGCTCTCCCCCATTGAGGTATGCAGTTACTTCTCCAGTAGATGCAACCCAGAGGTAATCGTCCCGACCGTCACCGTTAATATCAGCAAACATAACACCTGGTCCATCCCCAACGCCTGTCGCAATTTGTCCTTTGAAGATCCAGTTCACGCCCCCATCTGCGCTGTATCCCCCGTTAAGATAGAGCGTGAGGGCTCCAGTGTTGGGGTGCACCCACAGATAGTCATCTCGACCATCTCCATTCATATCAGCTAGCCGAACTCCAGCACCCTGTGTGACAATAACTGGCAACCAGTTGTTGAATCCGACATTTCCAGTTGCAAGCTCCCCAGCTGGCTGCCAACCCGAGACAAAGGGGGCGTCACCACTCCCTACTCCGGTAGCGATTGTGCCGAATTTTGAATCCCAGGTCAAGTAGGTAACGCATGTGTGATTGTGATTGCCGATGGGCGAAGGGATAGGTTCACCGATCCACCCCTTTTCCGCAGCCTGTTGGATGCCACTGTACCATATGCTGGCCATCTGGCTGTAACCACGATCATTGGGATGCAGTCCATCTGAGAGATCTTTGGCAATGTTCAAGGGAGTGTTCATATCCACTACTAGGACCTTGGAACCCGCATTTGCTCGAGCGGCCACAACGTCGGGAATCGCAGCATTGTAGGTTTGTGCTGCCGCATTCTTGTCGGTATCATTGATGGGAGTAATCTGCCCAACCAGAATTGCAGCATCTGGGCATGCAGCGATTATCTTGTCGATGAGGCTAGCGAGACGGTCTGGTGCGCCAGCAGGATCTGAAGGTTTATTGATATCGTTCGTTCCGGCAAGGACCAACACGATGTTTGGCCGCAGGGGGAGGCTATTTTCTGAAAATCCCTCGATTTCAGCGATGACAGCGCCTGAATGACCTTCGTTATTGTTGTTGACCATCGTTCCCGACCTACATGAAATATTAGTCTCAGAAACTAGGTAGTAATTCAAGGGCGGAATATGCTGACCTCTGGGACCCAATGTAAGTGACCGTGTTCCCCACCAGCAGGTTCATTAACCTCCAGCGATAGCTGTTTCCATCACTACTTCCAGTTCCCCAGGTAATAGAATCTCCGAGTGGTAATATCCTTAGATTAACACCATCAGAAATGGAACGACGCTGAAAGAGCGCTCTCGTCTCGGTAGAATTCCACTCATCGGTTGAAGAAACTGCGCCTAATGTCAACTGTGTTCGGTAGAAAGTTGGAACAACGTAAATAAAAGGGGGGAGGGCATATAACCCATAGAATCCTACCACAAGTGATTGTACAAAGGACAATTGCTAACCAAATCCGTAGAGACATTGTCTTGATTGCGACCTACGTTGACACTTGAGAGATTAAATTTGTTGAAACTCTGCTTATTTATATATCTTTGCCCAGCGGTATTATTACGTCCAAACTCCTTTCACGATAAACCTACAATCTTCGCAGCTTATACTCGGGCAGGCCGTACAGGAGTTGAGTTCCAGGAACAAAAGCGTTCCAGAACACACCCATCCCATGATGACGCTTAGTAGGAGAATTCGCGCTTTTGGACAAAAGCAAGGCCATAGCAGCCCAGCCACACGGCTAGCTCCGTACATCAGAGTCTGCTCCAGGAGAGAAAGTCGTTCATACTAAGATCTTCTCTTTGTCTGCGAGGCCGGAACAAGTCGGTGAGAGCAATTTTGCCAAGGTGCTGACTGCATTTCAGCTATAAGCAAGCCTTGGCAAAAGCCTACACATGCATCGGAGCAAGGGTTGGGAAGATTTTGAGTGCGGGTATAACCTTCTTACTAGTAGATTGTTGATTTTTTATATCTCTTAATAATAAAAATTTCTTCTATTAGTAGTCGAAGGGAAGCTATAATTTCCGTGAAAGTATACGAAGCTTATCTCACTTACTTAAGTACTATAAAGTTATACTAAGACTCTATTTCAAATAAATACATTAAAGTAATATAATAACAACCAGTTAGAAATAGTTATAATTACTTACGAAATTAATATTTACTTAAATATTTATAGATTTTAATCTTGGTGAGCATTATCAGCTACAACATACTGAGCCTCCAAAGTTCTTGTGCAAGCATGCTGGATGCGAGAAGTCTTACCCGCGATCACGAAGTCTCGAACAGCATTATCGAGAATTCCACGAATACCAAAATCATTCTTGCAAATTTACCGGGTGCGACAAATTATACTATATTGGGCTATATCAGAACCTAGTATTAGATGTTTATCTAGTTAATATGCACGACTATGACTCTAAATTGCTATTCTGTCTATACACCGATGTCGGTATAGATACAGGCATTTCATCTTCCGGCGTTCCTTGCTAAATAGCAAAAGGATCACACATGCACGGCCTACACTATACAAAATATAACAGCAATAGAGAGTATGATTCTATAAACTTACAAATTTATACTGTGGGCTTCTATACGCCTTTCTTTTATTGGTATTCAAAATAAAACTATTATCCCCTTGTTTTAATAAGTAATTACTATCGCGACACTATTTCTTGCATCCTGTTGCCTTTGCTATCCCACGCTTTTTGTGCGGCTTTGTGCTGTTTTCCTAGAGGTTCTTATAATCGTGAAATACCCCAGAGTAAGCATAGTTTCATAGCCTTTTGAAACCGATCATAAATAGAGCATCGTATATAATAAAGCGAAGGTGAAGGATGAGGAAAAGGTATAATTAAAAAGGGGTATATTAAAAGAGAACCTCTGATTACGAGATAAACAAAGTAATATATCTGAGGAGACTAAACTAAGGTGCGCATTCTTGAATCCAGGTTAAAGAGACTCGGGTTAAAGAGAATATCTAATAATCGATTAGCAAAAGCGGGATTATAGAAAATAATGTACGAGAGTGGGCCCCCAACGCTGTAAACAGGAAAGTTCCGCTTTGTGGAAGCCGGTGAGAGCAGCCTGCCATTTACAGATGTAATTGGCATCATATCCCTCTATTTAGCCTACCTATTATTGAACTAAATCAAAAGTCCATGTGAACTTAACTATATCCCACAGGTACAAATAATAGCAATTCAAGTCCCTCCGCCGCCACCACATCCACCGCCGCCGCCGCCGCCGCAGCCACCTCCCCCTCCTCCTGAACACCCACCAAACCCCCCAGAGGCACCACAACCACCTCCTCCGCCTCCACCGCAACCGCCTGGGCTACCACATCCGCCAGCGGCAACTCCACCACCACATGTACCGGCTGCACAACTCCCGGTCATGCCAGCGCCAACAGGCATCACGCATGGATCGGCCGCATAATACATGCCACCCATCATACCAATACTCATGTACGGTCCATACATGAAATACGGGTAGCCCCAGGCCCCGTAGTAATACTGATCCTTCGGCGGGATGTCACGGCCCCTTGCTCTCGCTCTTCTTCGCGCCTTGTCATAGGCGGTATCAAGGTCTTGTTGCCGGCGTAAACGCAAACGCTCATAAACGGCTAGATTGATAGCATCTTCAGCGACCTTGACGGCGTTGTGAGAGGAGATATGTGCGGAATTGGAGGGAGGGCAGAGATTCGCTTTTCCAGACTCGTAGAAGTTATTTGAGATCTTTTCATGTTTCGAGGTACCGAAGATCTTGCCTGAGCTTGAAATATGTTTGGAGCGTATTGCTGGTTTACGTTAAATTTAGGAAAATAGAAATCGAAGGATAAACTCGCCTTCACAATACCAACAAGTGCATTCGGAATAAACCGCCTGGTAATGCTTCTCGTACATTTTGCTGGTCCATTCAAACCCCGTTTCTAGGACGTCCTCAGATATCTTGTCATCATGATCGATATATTTCTTGCAATGCTTCATGGTAAAATCGTAGTAGGACTTTGGAGATAGTTGGTGGGTGTGCCAGGCTAAGTCAACGTCAAGAGTCGGGACTGCGGTATGGAGTGGGTAAGTGGCCATGAGTTGGACAAAACGCCGGTATTTCGTAATCAAACGGTCCATTGTCTGTTGCGCAGCAGGACTATGGAGCCAGTCAATGCCATGCATCTTATCCACGAATATGCTCTGTCGGATTACGGCACCTCCTAGCTCGAGTGCAAATATGGAGGTATTCTCCCAATATCGAGACATCATCTTCCGAATCGCTAGCCGTTCGGGTCGCTTCAAGAGACCACTTTCAAAAGTTGACCTATGGTTGACCTTCTTTATAATTGCTCTGTTCTGTATTGCCTTTTCGATGAGGGCCTTGACATCGTCCATGTTTGGATTGCCTCTGGCATCCGGGGTAATTAGCTCGAGGACTTTTGACCTCAGTTGCATAGCGACAAGGCGGTTTGGGAAAGTAGTAGGGTGACTATTCCATTCCTGGTTCAATGGAGCATCAGTCGCCCCAGTCGTAGGAGCCAAGATGGTGCCTCCAAGGGGCCAATCTTTCAAGATAAGATTTTCCGTCTCCTTCTTGAACTTAGCTACCCGCAACAAACCATGATCAACCATACCTCCACACCTGTGGCAAATATGCGAGAGGTCTCTATCGCCATATCCGGTGCCACGTAATTCTGTAATCCTGGAGAAATTAGGACGAGAATATATTCTCTCGAAACAGGACTTACTCTTGAACAGAGGGTTTCTCGCTTATGCCACAGGTTGTCCACGGAATCTCGAGTGTCTGGAAACATCTCGGGCAGTTGAGCGTCTTCGTGGAAGGATCTTCGGCATTGCTCCAGTTATGACCTGTCTTGTTAACAAAAGAGACCTTGCCTTCCTCCGGGACCTCGTAATTGAAACTCGTATCGATGACTGCATCCACAGCAGGCCACGGCAAACCTGTGGCCCATATATTGATAAGTCCGAATCGAACACAGTCTTCAAGGTAATTCCGGGGATTAAGCATAAAGGCGTGCCACACCATGAGCACATCTGTCGGTGTTAGAAATATTTCGAGGAAGGTACAGGGCCGGTACATACCAAGCGGAGGTAACATCTCACCAGTCCATTTTATTACCCTTCCTCTCTCAGTAATCTCTCGGAATCTTGAGTTTGAATCAACCATGCTCTTGCACTGCAGCCTTTCGGCTTGATCCATGGGGCACAACACCTCGATCCACCAATCCTGGAATCGCTCGACGGCCCTCGCAATGTAGATGGCCCACCTCTTCTCCCGCATCTTAACCAAAGCTTGATCTCGTTGTTCCGCCATCTCACATCTCGCATCCCAAAGATTGAATAGACCGTCTGTATATCCAATATCCTCTTTCAACGTATGAAAGGCGGAGAGCAATTTGAGGTGCGCGAGGCATTGTTCCGTTGTAGGAACTTCGGACGGAGCATCGGACAGCTTGAGGTTGTTGAAGGCAGCATTGAGATCTTGAGCCGTTGGCGTAACGGTAGAATCAGTTACTGTATAAGAAGGGGGGGCTTCCTCCGCTGGAGGATTCGGGGAGGTTTTGGGGGCCAGCTGAGGGGCCAGCTGAGGGGCCAGCTTCGACTGAGTCGGAGTGCCACTGTCCTTGCTATCCATCGTCCCAGGGCGCCCCGAGTCTCGTCTTTGTTGGATTTTAGAGAAATCTTGCGGCAAAGCGGCGTAGTTTACGTTTATGTCGGCTGGGAAAGTGCAGTTAGTTCGTTTGAAAGGGGATAGAGTATTGAATTCGAAGTCGCGAACGCACTCAACGCGGGACTGCGCAAGTCTTGTTTTCTTGTTTTTCGTAGATGCAGAGATGACCGAACCTTAATATCAGAGGACACTCATGGTCGAGTAGTGGGGAAGAGAAGAGAATGATGGAGGGAAAATATATACTCAGGTTCCTAGCCAGCCCCTCTCAGCCACGATCCTATGACGACAGGGCTCACTGTTCAGGGACGAAGGATGCAACGCCCAACACCCCTTTCGTAGGACTGAAATCTAGCTACGCGATTCGTTACTCGTATCAAAGGTAAAGAAGAGTATACAGTACCTATACGAAGTAGACTAGGAGAAGAAGCCTATTGCTGTGGCACTCAACTTCGCAAGAGTCAAGACCCTACATCGTAAAGACGGGGACGCTATCTCGCCGAGGCAACCAGATAAGCGGAAAGCTTATTGGGTGATTAGCATCATCTGACAGGATGGGCGAGTGGCGAGGAGGAGCCGCAGTACTTCGTAGTAAGTGAGATTGTGGTTTTAGACGAACAAGAATAGCCCTATCATAGTTTCGTGTTTGCGGCGTGCATACCACGGAGCAGCCACTACCTAATAATACAATACTGTGATAGGGCCTGGATCGGCAGCTCCACAGACCAAGCTTTGTACTTATTAGGTAGCGTAAGATATGTAACGCTGTATATAGAAATGAAACAGGTGGCTGTAGGCGTGCTGGGTTCCGATTTGGGACTGAGAGGCACATCATATCTCGGCATTATGCTCATGGGTTTTATATACAACTAGATTACCCACCGGAAGGGGATTTATCGAGGCGGACTACTCCCGTTTAAAGTCCCGTTCAAAATCCTTCCACTCTTCTTCTTTCGCAAACTCTTCTTCCCTGCACCAGGTACATCCAATTTACCACTGGTTGGCATGAGCCCTGCCACCGTTATTTCATTGCCATTACCACCCTTGCCCTCTGTGGCGGTCTCTATCTTCAACATCGTGACTTTGCCGTTGCCCATGCGTTCCATCATAAACACTGGATCTTCCACAGGTATCATACTCCGAATACCCACCATGACAGAATACACAATGCCGATAGCCAACGTGATTAGGTCCAAAATATGCACCAACCACCAAATGTGTTGCGTCCCCAGTCCACAATTCGCGAACTCGAAATTCCAATCCCAAGTCTCCTCGTCAAACCACAAACTAAGTAAGCCAGCATTCCCAGCGAAACCGCCCATCATGCTGCGCACGGTAATCTCCCTCAATCCAGGGACACCGGGCTCTTCGTCCAGTCGAGAGGAATGCGCGTCCTTCCATCGCATCGCTAGCCATTCTTGTTCTGGTGGAGCGGTTTGGTTGATATAATGATAAATATCGCATCCCTCGTGATCATGCCCATTAATAACGAGCCCATGGCGCCCAAAACCCTGGCCGGGAGCGTCCGTGGCTGCGCTCATACCAAATATTCCTTCCAAGAACCCTTTTGAAGCATCTCGAGACAAGTGGTTTTGTTCTTGAATGCCATTGTCGAAATGGCCGTTAAAGAAAGAGAAAAAGGGACCATCGACACAAATACCCTCCTTCTTATAAAGTGGAATATGGGTCAGCACCAAGGTGAAGTGGGCCGGTCGACTAACATCTTGGGAAGCGGTAATAACTTCGTTAAGAAAATGGTATGTCTCGTCTTGCAGTTCCTTTGAAGATGCAGGCGTATCGAGATTCATGTCGTTGAGCACAATAATACGCAATTCTGGAACTGGGCGTTTTCGTTCGTCATTTTCCACATTTTCCACGTTTTCCTGGGTTGCAGAAGCGTGATCAACCGGCATCTGAAATCGAAGCTCGTAATTTGCCTTTCCAAATACTCGAACGAATCGCTCCATTCGAGCTGGCGAGAGATCTCCTGCATATCCAATATCATGATTCCCAGCCACATTTATGATCCGCTTTTTCCAAGCTGCAGCATCGTCACCTAATATTTTGGCGCTGTTAGAGGCCTCCGAGGGTTGCGTGGTAAGCTCATCAGGGACGCGCACGCCACCCCGAACGACTCGATTCCAGTATCGCCATCCCCGATTCTCAAACTCTTCATCATCTATCCATTGACTTCCAACCAAGTCTCCGAGGACCGTAACATGGGTAGGGTCCGCCCACCAATTTAACGTTCGGTAAATGTGCCCCAGGTAGTAGTCGTTACCAATATGGTCGAGTCGTTTGCGGAAGAGTTCAAAAAAGCTGGGGATATCGTCGAGGTAGAAGTCAATCAGATCGTGCAAGCTGTGCCGGACCCGTTGCAGAGGATTGTGTCTCGTCCCATCGAGGAGTAAAGCATCCTTCCAGAATTTCGAAAAGTTTGGGAAAGTTTGGGCTTGCCGATCGCGTAATGGAGAATTCCCTTCTAGCTGTGGGTCTCCCAATGCCAGTAGCCTGAAAGGCGCTATCTTCTTGGGGTCATGCCGTGAGAAAGGGATGTGTTGTCGAACGGTGGTTGAGAACGACGATGTCGCTGCATGCTCAGGGGAAGGAAACGCGCAGAGGTGGAAGATGGGATAGAGATAAAGATAGCTGGAAAGGATAAAGGACACCGGCACTAGGATGAGCAGTGCAATACGAAGCACAGCAGCGGGGAACATGTAGAAGACTGCATTTGCAGTAGGCGCAACAGATTTGTGGAGAGAGCAAAGAGTTGTTGTAGGAAGGCATCGAATCTAGCTAGTTTGACTTTCAGACTCAGGGGTGTCGCGGATAAATATAAATATAGGACATCGCGCTGACACGTGACAAACTAGGCGCAGGCGTGAAAACTTTATTAAACACATTCTGTCTGCCTAGGTATCTTGGTAGCAAGTGTGATATTAAAATGGATTTCTAATGAAGCGCATATACATATCTGCTCACAATTATTCTAGAGAGGTAGTTAAGGGTAATCGTCATCCTTCTCTAGCGATTTCTTGCATACTTTACCAGCATCATTATTTGGGTCTTCAAATCTTCAAATCTTTAACGGACGCACCTTAGACCTGGGTTCTGGGTTCTGGGTTGACATAAGAAACAAATAGCAGCATCTGGCCATACTCCAAAAGTTTGGTTAAATTGTATTCTCCCACGAATCAAATTCTCGTATTATCAATATCTACCCGTACCTGTACAACCTCCTATTACCACTCACCAAAGAACATCCTTAACATCCAACCCCGCGAAATTCGTTCCACCATACTCGCCAGTCTTATCAGTCCCTGCCCTGAAACTCTCGGGAGGTCCCAAATAACTCTGTCTCACACCCCCCAGATCGACAATAACCTTCTGCAGCACTACGCCCGGCTCTACTGCCCAGATCTTCAGCGTATGTTTTCCGGTCTTCGTTAGGTCGTGTTTCGTGGTTGTGGAGTTACCGCTGCTCAAACCCCAAATACCGTCTGCAACAGCTTGATTCCAGCCTTTGGGAAGGTTCCCACCGGTGGCGTTGGCTACGAATTGCCTTACCTGCGGCGTCTCGTCATCGAACGCGATGCCATATTTGAGGGGTCGGGCGTCGCCGTTTTGATTTAGGGAGGGGGAGAGGAAGAGTGTGACGTTGGCGGCGGAGGTGTTTGTGAATGTGAAGATGTCGTATTCCAGGACAGGGCCGGTGCCTGCGGGCTGAGACGGCGCGAGGACAGGTATCAGAGTCACGCCTGAGAGGGTACGACCATAAGCTGGCAGGGTCGTGTATGAGACGCCATTGATGGCCGAGTTGCGAGAGGTATGCTCGGCTTCTATTGAAATGTGCTTGTCGCTTTCGACAAAACCAGTAAAGTCTTTTGCAGCGGCCACATTCTGAACAGGGACCTGAACCATAGGCGCAGGATAGTTGCCCCAGTCTGCACAGGACGAGGTTATGTTGATGTTCACAGTCGTAGTGTTTGTTGGAGGTGGTGCTTTGCTCCAGTTAATCGAGACATGAACTCGAGTATCACTGCCGTTGTTTCCTCCCGTGTAGCCGGAACTGGGGGATACGACAACGTAGTCACTCCAGGGGGTTATGTTCCATGAGCACCCAGATGTGCCGCGCGCGTAAATCTCGATCCAACGGGTCTTTGGTCCATAAGGACTCATGGGTGGGAGAACAAGTGTGACGCCAGAGTTTGGGTGCCAGGCGTCGTCTCCTGACACAGTGGCATTGGAGGCCTCGACTGCAACACCGATGTTTCCAGCGAGCGAGGTCTCTAGCTCCTGGACATATGAAAGGGCCGGGAGCGAATTGCGCATAGGCTGTTGCCAGTATCCCTCGAATAATGCGCCTTTCCTATAATTCCGTAAGTATCACGTACCCAAAATCGAGGAGGTGTCCAGGTTCTCATCTTACCAAGAGAGATCATATCCCAAATGGGTTTCTATAGACATTAGCCAAGCTCATCATCCCTCCAGGTATCAACTCACGATCAAGCATATGATTCCACTTCCCATCCAAGAGATCGTGATACCGCTTCGTAAGCAGATGATCCATCTTGAAATAGTCTAGCACATCCTCGATGACGGCGTTGGCTTTATTCCTCCGCTGCAGGGCATACAACCTATTCTTAGCTGCGCCAACATAAATTTGATTGACAACTTGGCCACCGAGAACAGGTTGAAGAATCATCTCGTAAAACGAGGGCTTGGCACCATCATCTAGCTTGTTGTAAACATGTTGGGCGTCGTAAGCCAACTCGTCCCACTGAGCAAGGATTGCATCACCTTCGTCGTAGTTGACGACGCTATAAGTCACCGTATCAAGCAACTCATACTTTCGCCGGGCAGCGTACATGCCATAGCGGTCAAGGACGGACGTGATTGTTTCAGCATGCTCGCCACCGAATTCGCGAGTGGCCCATAACTTGATCCAAGTGGGAACGCTGTCATATCCCCATTTAGGGGTATCATAAGCAAGGTCCAAGAAATGGTTGATGGGGATTTCAAGGGGCTTGAGATCTCCAACATTCACGATCCAGATACGGTCGGCCTGTCGAGCATGCGCAAGTTTCATCTAGGAAGTATTAGCATCGCCACAAGAAAAGGGGCTCCGCGGAGGGTTACCTGTTCTAGTGTCTTTTCGAGTTGAATCGTGTTGATCCATTTATAATCTCTTGGGTCACCCACATAATCAAAATGATAGTAAACGCCTGCCGCACTACATCAGCATTTGAGCCTCATCACATCACAATTGGGGGGACTGACCAGCTCCACCGCTTCTTGACGTCTCATTTCCAATTGGCAGTCTTCTCACATTTCCCCAGTTGTCATCTGCCCACAGCAACGTGACATCATCTGGGACACTCAAACCGCGCTCGTAGTATCCCTGTACCTCTTTATACAGACACCACACTTGCGGAATATCCTCAACTTCAGTCCCATTGAACACCTTGCCCAGCACATCTCTCTGTGTTGCGACCACATCCTGGAGAACTTTCATAGCTTCCTCCTCGGTGAGAAGCAGAGCGTTATCGCCATTGCCACGCATCGCCATGGTGAAGAGGCTGCTGGCTCCGTAGGGTTTGGCTCTTTCTGCGCCAACCGTGAAGAATTCAGTAAGGGAGGCGTTATTAGTATCGAATTCCCATTGTCCGTTCCCTCCATATTGCTTGCCGAAGGTATTCCACTCATTGGTAGCGCGCATCATGGGCTCTGAATTTGTATTAGCATCAGCGGCGGGATACCTGATGGTTTTACTGACCAGTATGGCTCGTGCCCATCACGATACCATATGCATCTGCAATCGCCTGGTTTGCGGTGTCATCCACCCCGAACATACTTCCCCACATCGTCGGCCAGATATAATTGGCTCTCAATCTAAGCAGTAACTCAAACACATGTGGATAAAAGTAGTGGTTATATCCCGCGCCGTATTTCCCTGGAGGATAGTTTGAGCTGCCCTCACATTAGCATTCTATCGATTTCTCATATCCATGAGAGGAGTAGAACAAGGCCTAAAACAGAACATACTTAATCCAGTTTGTGAGCCCAGGTTGTTCGTCATTAAGGAAGATACCCCTATACTTCACGGTTGGCGGGCCCTGGACCTTCGTCCCCGGCAACGCCCAAACGCCCTCGCGCTTCCGAACTACAACGTCAGCCCACCACCACCAAGGGCTGACGCCAATCTGTTCGCTAATATCATAGAGACCGAAGATCGTGCCACGCATATCGCTGCCAGCAATGACAAGCGCTCTATCGACTCCCGGTAGTGGGTTCACTACAACTTGGCTGATGAAGGATTCCCATTTGTGGAGAATAGGTGTCGTGTCAATCTTGCCGGCTTGGGCGAGTTGCCGGATCAGTGGTGACTTATGGATCGTGCCGACTATGATGACCGTTTTTTGGGGCGAGTTGTTGACCAATGTCGGACCTTCAAATCGCTCCGCTGGACCCGTTGTATACTTGAAGAGTTTGTCTATCAGAAAAATCCATAAACAAGCAAGAGTTGGAAATAAAAACATGAAAGTATTAGCTTACATTGACAAAGCTTGTTACTGGATTGTACGAATAGTACACAGTGGTTTTGCCGTCCTTGATTTCAGTCTCATTATGACCAGTCCCATGCAATGATGGGCCTCTCCGCTCGCGTTTTTCACCTTGGTGTTTTCCGCCAGCCGACCAATTGCCTAACGTGAGGTTTTTTCCCGTCACCTTTCCAATATCCAGCGCCACATCCTCCGCTGCTCGAATTACACCCCACCAGTCCTGGTCACTGATGAGAATCTGCCCATCAACCCCGCTGCCCGCCAATTGCAACAATCCTCGGTCGGACTTGGTAGTAGTGACCGTAGCATTTTGACCCAATGCTACAACAGCTGGGAGAATGGACGAAACGGCCACGACAAATGAATATAGCGACCTCATTCTGACTGATCGATCGGGTCCGCAACAAATGGCGACGGCTGAACAGAGGAAAGAGAAAACAAAACAGGAGGGAAATGGGGCAATTAAGAACAAAATACTCTAACTAAAAAATATAGTGCCAAACTATTAGAAGCGGGCAGGATAATAAGAACGTGTATATCCTTACATCATTCCAACAGACACCCGACTCTGGGGTAAACGGTCCCGGGCCCGGATAGGAAAACACCGAGATTGACCGGGTGAATGGGTCGCGGATAATACATTCGTATATACTTTCTGGTACCCACCTCCTAATTCCATTTGATGTGGCGATCTTGGCGTCGATTTGTTATATATCATTCTATGGTACCTGACATCGAGCCTAGCCGTGTTCTGCGTCGGGTCGGAACAAGAACCATCATGTTAGACGAGACTCCGCGGGCTCCGGGAAATATATTTTGCGGGGTATGGGGGCATATCAGCCTAATATATATCGTGGGTCTTGGACAACGGCTGCTAAAAAGTAGGAGATGATCGCCAGCGGGGCGGGCAACACGATTGGGAGATTGGGATCCAATGCTCGACAGGCCCTTCACCATTTTTCGACTCTGAAGCTATACAAAACCGCCTCCTTGGCAGCAACATTCGTTCCACCAACTATGGCTTTTCACACATACTCATCAAGGAGTCGGTGTGCAATGCGTATGCGTCGATGGGCGCCAGATTGACGGCTTCATAATTCTAGCGAGGGATACTGATACATGAAAGACAATTATACAAGTTCAAAGATATTGGCTTCGAAATCACGATTCAAACAGAAAGTATAACATAGAGATCGCTAACCTTCAGGTACTTACAAACACTGCATAATTTGGGTGCCCTTTCTCCACTCTAAGCTCGTTGCAGTAGCACCATGGACCCTCGTCTTGCTCCCAGCTAGTGCGTCGCGGCTCCATCTTCCAGCCCGACAGCGACTTATCCGGTGTGGAAGTGAAGCGCACTCCCAAAAAGAAACGCTAATAACAAGCAGTATTAGAGTCTAGGTGACATAAAATAAAACATTGTCCGATGACTTAGCTGCACCCTCAGCCTCCCCGCTCCATTTTAAAAACTTGTTCATCCGCCGAGGATTAGTGCGCTGAATAGATTCGCACACTCGCAATCGTAGATGATGTCGAAAAGGCCGCCGTGCCGGTCGGACAAGTTTTAAGGCAAATGGGATCAGAAAGGAAAAGTAGGATAAGCTGCGCGAATTGTTTTGCAGCTAGTTCTCATCTATTCCAATCCTTGGACAACACCAGCAACGCCTGGAGAAGTGGCCGCGTCGACAAGAACTGACTGGGCCTTGGCAGCCGGCACGAATGCGTACCTTGGCATCATGGCCATCTTCTCCTCGGGACTAATTTCATTGTCGGAATAGATCATCTTCGTGGGCTTATCCTTCTTTGACTTTTTCTCGTTGGTTTCTGTCTTCTCAGTAGTTTCGGGAACTGGAGTCGGAGCAGCTTCCGGTATTGGAGCCTGAACTCGAGCCGGCAGGGCTTCACCTTTCTTTGGAGGTTTAATACCGGCCTCAGCCATTCTGATTATCTCGTCAATGTCATCGGCCGCTCTGGCAGCCCCTGAAACCAGATCATCCACCGAAGAAGCGTTAGCCGAATAATCTCCGTAGCCTTGAGAGGCGGGATAGGCTGATGACATAGCTGGTTTCTGATCTTGACCATTCCATCCGTTACCCGCCCAGCTACCCTGAGAGCCTTGAAATGAAGCGGGGTTGCCTTGGTGCATTTGTTGCATTTGGAAAGGGGCAACGGCAGGCGCCCCAAATGATGGCCTTTGTGGAAGACCTGGGGCTGGAGGAAGACTTGGCGGGCGGTTGGGGAGACCACCAGGCGCGGGAGGTGTATGGGACGGAGGGCTTTGATAAGAATTAAACGATCCGGGTGGCGAACCAGCTCCAAACGACTGATGCTGCGGACCGCCTGGATAGCTTTGCCCAGGCGGCTGAAATCCTCCGGGGGGAAAGGATGGCTGGGCGGGATACTGCTGGGATGAGGAATATTGTGGTTGAAATTGGGACGCAGGCGGGCCAGAGAAGGGCGGTTGGGAAGCATAGGGCTGTTGGTAAGCTGCAGCTGGTTGCGAATACGGCTCTTGTGAAAATGATGCATAACCCGCACCTTGTGTACCGCCATAAGTGGCTTGTGGAGCCGTATATGGAGAAGCATTCTACGGAGACATGTTAGTGACGCAAAGAGTAGAAAGCGGAAAGCCAAACTTACGAACGAGCTTGGGCTCTGACCACGAGGGCTATTTTGAGCACCATCTAACGGTGTATTACCTCCACTGCTCGCGCCAGCCACTCTCTCAGCCTCCTTTCGAGCTTTATGCTCTGCTAGTCGCTTCTTCAACTCGGCGGGAGATTCGAATTTTGGCTTTTTCGGTTGTCCGCCAGCGTTCGCACCTGGGCTGGGATTGCCAGTCGCAACTCGGCGTTCTGCTTCCGCTTGGTAAAAACCTGCGATGATGCGCTGATTATGTGCTTGAGCAACATCTTCCGGGATGCCTTCCATACCAAATATTTCAACTTCAAGGCCTTGTCTGTTGGGTAAAGAATTATCGACACTTGTTAAGGTTTCCTTATGTACCTGGTTCATGTGGACGGAGAGCCCTGGCGATGGTCAGTTGCAGTCTGGCCTGGAATTGGGACATGATGCAAGAACATACCTCCTGCAGTATTCAGCCTGCGCCCACATCTTTCGCATTTGAAATGCTTAGCTTTCTGGTGAGAGATAAGGATCTTAAGGTCATCGAAATCTCGCTCACCTTAAGACATAGGTTAGCAAACTTCGGTGGTGTGGCGAGAGGGGAGGGAGAAGAGACTTACAGTAATAACACCACGGTCGGGCGAGCAGCTCATCAACATCGGGATGGCCGCGCTTCTTCTTTCCACCCATTGTGTTCTGTGATGGAGATTGAAAAATCGAACGCCGTTGTCTGATTTGTAGAAGGGAAATGGGAAGTGTTATGATACCGTCGCGACTCGAGAAGTTTGGGATAGGCCTGAGGGCCTGAGACTGAGTTAGCGCGGATGAGTCAGCAAATAAATAATATTTTTATCCTCCGCGGCTGCTGCTTTGCTTTCCAAAGTTTCCACCACCGGCCGTGAATTATTCTCCTCAAGTATACGCAGCAAAACAATACGACAACACACCATACCACCCGTACTAAGCACACTTATTGTACTATCGTGTTACATACCGTAGCGATATATCGGCCTCAACTTGTTTGTTGCAATTCATCGAGATTATGATCGCCGAGGTGTATTTCTCGTCCAGTGATTGAGCAATCTGCGTTTCGGCCTTCCAGCTTCTAGGAAGTATATTCAAACCCGTACAACTTGATATTCCACCATCCCCGCCCGAGCAAGATAGCACCCCCTTGATCAATCACTCAGCCATTTTGGCATACCAAGTGAGACCTTTCTCGGAAGGCCTTTCGATGTCCTCACGTCTTGTGTGGAAGTCGAATGGAGATTGAGAAAGAATACGATCTTTCGGGATTGTGTTCTCTGAGAGGACTGTTGCAAGATCAATTTTGGACCTTCATAGTCCATACTCCTCCTCTTTCCAAGAGTCTTTCACAGGAGTGTGGCTCCTTGCGTACCAACATCCGAATCGCGACTGAGATTTTCTACCACCATAGTTCGCAAAATACTTCGCGAATCAAATCGTTGGAGTCAAGAAAATCGAAATCATTTGTACCCGTGTGCTCTTTAGTTTTACTTACGTGTTTGAATTGAATACTATATACACTTCCATCACTTTCCTTCCTCCTGAATACACACGTCAGTTCTGAAAACCCCCCCAATACAGTTCCTTGCAAATGTTCCTCCTCCCCTCAGTCTGTGCAGGCGACTTTGTCGAGCTGGGAACAAGGGCTAGCATCTCATGCTCCCAAGTTCCGCAAACCACTCTTCACACATTAAAACTGTTCTATTTCACTCAAGCCCACCATCAGGCAGCCTAGGTTGGCTCTCTCATTTTTAGTTGAGCGCCCCATGGAGTCTCATTCCACAAGGCCCAAACACCCTCCAAACCAGACAACCCCTTTCTAATCAAGCGATATACCCTGTGTGAAGCCGAAAGAAAAGAACCAGCAAGCTGCCCCGGGGCGGTATGACCTTCCAAGCCCCATTTGAACAGATTGTAGCATGCGAGTTGGAATTGAGATGGTTATAACCTATCCAAATAAGGAGACGTGTCTGACGATGCCAACATTTACATTCGACTACACACTTTGCCTCCTTGAAAAGCTTCCATGTGTCTATATCAGTACAAGCTGATAGACTAACGAGACGTGATCGCGATGTTCAACAGCCTACTTTTGATTTACGGGCACTGTGTAGTGAAGGAAAAATCTCCATAACGTCCGGAGTCATCCAGAAGAGTAATAGTGGCATACTAAGTCTAATATACAATGACGCGTTTTGCATGCCTCCTTGACGAGTACTCTCCATCCAAACTTAACCACGCAGATAAACTACATGCCATATAGCACATGAAGGGTTATGTAGGGCTATATTATCCAGCTGTCCTCGGATATTCAATTTGAGCTTTGCCACATACTTTAGGGGGAAAATAACCACTTGTCGCGTGGACTGTTCTGATTCTGAATGAATGATGTATATGCTATATTACCTATCAACTCGGAGCAGCTTAGCAAAAGCCGACGACAACTCGAACTCGGATATGGTGGCCGTGGTCAACCAAAAATCACGACGCTTTTGCTAAGTCGTTTTCCAGCTCCATGAATCAAGACGGCATCCAACCAGGTCTGGTCACTCTCCTTCTCCCATCCGCGCTCAGGAACCCAACCTAAAATCTTGCCAAACCTCTTCGCAACATTCTCCAGTCCGGACATCATATCACCGGTCCTCTTCACAGAGCTGTAGGCGTCAAATTCAACCACCTTGATTCCTGGTACCACTTTTAGCACCCCATCCAATAAGCCGGCTGAGAAACGCTCATAGCCACCCTCGGTCATACGAAATCCTTTAAAAATTGCATCACTCGGATCGCACTCCACAAACACCTTAAGAACCCTCACATTTAGACAGTCTGCGAGCCCTAGAGCATCATTCACCACCCATCCCTGTGGCGGGTCATTCCAGCCAGGACCAAGGCGCAACTCTAGGGATGTGATCGAGGCTCGGTAGTGCGCAGGAAGGCGGGCCAAAAGAGGCCTTTTAGTTTTGAAATAGTGTCCGGGAAATGTCGGGAATATACGAAAGGTATGTGTACTGAAAAAATAATGTATGGCTTCACGATGAACCTGCCGCGACACTCTGAAGAGCGCAAGGACCTTATACCGGTGAAGGGTGGCGAAGGTATGAGGATCAAGATCGATAACTGGTGGCGCCGCCGCGAACACGAGGGGGTATATTTTATTTCGAAGTTCGGAGGGTAGGCTGAGGAAAGGAAAAGTCGGACGGTTCTTCGTTTGTATAGAATCGTCCTCGTCTTCTGTAGGATAGGCGGAAGATGACGGGGTCTCGGGAATTCTAGCATAAGACATTATGCTCAACTTGGGCTGGAATACTTCAGAAGTTGAAGTTCTCCTGGCCTTCTTCGATGGCGCAAGGCTCTTCTTGGCCCTGGAACCGTTGGTCGCGTGCATGATGAGAGGTCGAGACTGACAAAGATTTAGGGGAATGGCACAAAGTCAAGACATGGATATATATGGGTTGTGATTGTGATTGTGATTCCAGCTATTGACAACGAACCAGCAACAGCCCTGGGTGGAATAAGTCCGGACGGTGAGTCTCGACAATGTCGACGTGTAACGGGACTGAGTTGCCATGGACCGGTGCTCCAAAAAGCACCGGCCTAGCATCCAATTCTTGAACAAGTCATAATGTTCATCTCCTCAGTTTGTACAACCTTACGTCCAGGGAGAATGGAAACGTAGAGTCAAATTTCGTTCCTCTGAGTGTCAACTTTGTAGAAGGAAAAAGGCCAGCAGAGGCGAGCGGGGAGAAGATGTATAAAAGGCGAAAAGGGATTCAACCGGCGCCTTACCACATCGGCACTAGCGTCAAGAAATATTTCCAGGAGCTTTGCGAGATCTTACAATCCAGCTGTAGCTGAAGCTTAATAGCTGCTCCATGCCATCTGCGCTTCTGCCCCATCCCTTGAACCGCTGCGGACTTCTTTACTGAAGTCGCCCGCAAGTAATTTCACTATGTTGTCACGATCTATCGCTCGTTTGCAGAGCCCGGGTGCAAGGGCTGGTGCTGCGACACTGCGCAACACGTCATTGAAGTCGACTTCAACAGTATGGGGTCGGTCTATGGCAAGCAACAACAAGAATAATCATGGCGGGAATAAACCATTAAACTTCCAGTCAAAATCTGGAGCTCCTCCATCATCGCGCCCGACTGGTGGTTCCGGGGGGTTTTCTGCTCCGCAGCCTTCACAAAGTAACAACCAGTCTCGGAGACCAGATCTGTCAAAAAGGCAACCGGAAGCTGGTCAATCTGCTACCACGGCACGAAATGCTACGTCAAAACCTTCAGATACCAGTGCAGCAAGTCGCAATCCTGCTTCAACAGAAGGGAGGGATCCAGCGATATCTGGGAAGGAAAGCGAACTTGACACGCCGGCGTCGCCGTCCGACAACACAGCACCACAATCCTCCCCTCCATCTGCCACCGACCCTGGAGCAACCCAGACTCGAAACAGACCTCTTCCAGACCTTACCCAAGGCATTCCTTCCACCCTCGAATACGAAACTGCTGGGAGTACTACTGATGGTCGGCCTCCGCCTTCATTAAATTTGACAGAATCCCCAGAGCCAGATGCGTCCGGCGGGGGACGGGGCCGTGGGGAGCTTCCAGCTTCGGCATATATCTCATCTACCGAGAGGAAGCGAAACCGTGTTGCAAATTTCATGTATGCCACGTTCGCCGGGCTATCAGTTGGAGCAACTATATATCTTGGCAGGAACTGGGAGTCGGAAGAGGAAGAGGAACGACATAAGGACGCCCCTTCAGGATGGTCGCTCACGCTAATGTGGAAACGTGCAAAAGCCCGTCTCGGTGATCAAATCAATTACTACAACGAACCCGCATTCCCAAAACTCTTGCCCGATCCGGACCCAATGTTCGAACGGCCGTACACCTTGGTTTTGAGTTTGGAGGATATGTTGATCCACAGCGAATGGACCCGAGAACATGGATGGAGAATGGCAAAACGACCTGGAGTTGACTATTTCCTGCGCTATCTTAGCCAGTATTATGAGCTAGTGATTTTCACATCGCAGCCGTGGGCAGTTGCTGAGCCAATTCTTCGCAAGCTAGATCCGTATCACATGGTCATGTGGCCTTTGTTCCGAGAGGCCACCCTCTACGAGAATGGAGAATATGTGAAGGTAAAATGCCTTTATGCCAGAGACTAGTAGAAGCTAATACAACGTGCAGGAATTATCATATCTCAACCGAGATCTATCCAAAGTTATAGTAATCGATACCAAGCCGAGCCACGTCCAAAAACAACCCGAGAATGCCATCATCCTGGAACCATGGAAGGGGCAAGTTGGTGACACAGACCTTGTAGCGCTGATCCCTTTCCTTGAATATATTCACACCATGACCTATAGCGATGTGCGAAAAGTCCTTGAGTCCTTCAAAGGCACTCACATCCCCACTGAATTCGCCAAGCGTGAGGCTCTTGCACGGAAAAAGTTCGAACAAGAATTAGAAATAGAGCGGAAGAAGCGCCCCAAGCACTCTGGCGCCGGCTTCTTAGCCAATGCATTGGGAATCAAGTCTCAGTCTATGATGATGACGGACCCCAACGAAATAACGCCAGCTGAAGCCTTTGCACAAGGCAAGATGATCCAGGACATTGCAAGGGAAAGAGGACAGCGGAATTACGAGTTACTCGACAAGGAAATCCGCGAAAATGGAGAGAAGTGGCTGAAGGAGGAAGCGCTAAATGAGGAGAAGGCTAAAGAGGAAGGCATGAAAGCTATGAAATCTGGTTTCATGGGCTTCTTTGGCGGCAGTGGGGAAGGGAAATAAACCCTGGTGCGTCAAGGGAGTCAACGACGAAATCCTGGTATGGGTATATTCTATGTATATTATTGCCGGTCTCACAGGCTGGGCTCGTGTGCAGTCCCTCTCTTCTCTCTGTAACGCATATGTGGTGGCGTAACGTCGGCAGGCAGGCATGTAGATGGAAAGCGAACTGTCTTAGTTGACGATGATAATAGGTACACTCATGTTGTATAATAGGAAATATATCTGGCGTCCAGGAATAATATCCTTCCTAGAAGATCTATTATCTTGATGGGCCTATGTTAATGCTCGAATTAGCTAGCGATTACATGGAGCGTGCCTTGCAAAGCGTGTCCGATGTAAGGAGCAACCAACTATCTCGTGCAACTTCTGCAGTTTCTTTCCTCTAACTTCACATTATATACTTAGTTACCCAAGACTAGCAGTCTCTTTATTATTATACTAACGCCTTTTCAACCTTTGTGCATAAGAAACGACCGGTTTTCCTAAAGTAGGCTTGGGTTAATATGGGTCTGATTATCTGTCCTCTTTTGCTTGATATTCATCCTGAGATTACCTAGTACAATCCCGTTTATTCTTTCATACCCGTTCTATACTGTTAGTACTGCCAAGGGAAGCAAGACATGCCCTCGCGAAAATACCCAGCCAGTAGGACTGTATTTGGCCATCCTTCGGGAGGTCGAATCATGATATATAGTTAGGGGCAGGTAGCCCGTATCAACCCACTTAAATCGCCAACACTTGTTAATGGTACGGTCTTCGAAGATGTCTTGAGTTATTTCGTGTTAATTATTAATTGCGGAGTAGCGGCCACTTGTTATTTCTTGGAAAATTCGACGACGGGTGGAAACTATGCAGTTGGTCGAAGACACCTTAATAGAACACCCGACATGTCGGAGTTGCTAGAGGAGTGGAAGTTGGAAGGGTAAGAGGCATGAGATCATGACTAGGGAATTACAAAATAGCAGTCGGTATCTAATCGGATCAGAGCTAGGTCGTGGTTCGAAAGCTACTATTTGATAAATAAAATGGGATGTTATTTGTTAGAACTTTAGTAATGGATATAATAACTATAATACATCTTATCCTACTACTTAGTCCGTCCCAGCGAAAGAGGACGTGTAGCCCAAGCCGGCAATGACCACCTGTAGTCCACTATTAAGATTAACATATAGTTTTTAAACGCCAGATGCCCATCCCATCTCCAAGAAATTAACCTAAGTGTTAATATAGCAACGACGCCTCCCACGCTTACACCATGCTTTGCATATCCTTCCATTCCAGGTGCCTCGCTAGGAATTGTCGTATAGTGGGTAGTACAGTACCATTACATCCACCCGTGGGTGAAGAAGCACAACCATGCCACGCTCCGTTAAATAACTTTCGTCTCTAGTATACCCGAGATCTCCGTCGGAGCTCCCCCTCATATTCATCTTCAATATCAGCATCATCAGCATCCCGCATTTGCAAGATCTCAACGACCCTCCTACTCCTGCCGCCGCTATGCCGCTTCCACTGCCTCATCCATTCGAACTCATCGGAGCTTGCCTTGTCACAATAGGAGTCGCCCCTTCCAGTTGGGACCGTCACCCTCTTTAGACCCACCGCAATTCTTTCATGACTCTGCTCCATATCTCTCGTATAGAGATCCAAGAGGCTTGGACCTTCATATGGAATAACACCGAGTGTCATCTCAACTTCGTAGTTTCTCCTTCCACTATGATGGCAGGTGACCTGTAGGAGGTCGTGTGACGAGCGATCAGCGAATCGTCTTAGCCTAGCAGGAAGGTTTTGGGACTTGGATCCTGAGGGGCATGGACGGGATGCTGATGTTGAGCGGGAGCTAGAGGCGGAGGAGGGCAGGGAAGGAAGGGGGCGTTTGCTATAAAGGGCGACATTCTCTGGCGCGGTGGAGTGGTGTGATGTTGTGGATGATGTTGGTGAAGCCGAACGGAGAGCCTCCCATCCCTCGGAGCTGGACTGGGCGGACGAGGCACTTGCAGAGGATCCTCGGCGTGTGGATGGGAATGAGATCAAGTCCCACTCCATTAAACAGTTCTGTATTTGAGATATCCTGGCTGAATATTAGCCAGAGGCAAGTCAAGGTAGGGACGGGTCGATCCGTACGTAACGGGAAGACGACGCTCATACAGCATGTCCACGATCTCGTCTTCGGACTTCTGGTCATCGAGATATAATTTGGTAATCCAGTGCCTGTGGATAAAAAGTATGTCCTCGATAGACAGCTCCACATTCCGGACATCCATAGCTAATAGGGCTGGGAGTCGATAGTTGGGAAGTTTGTGCGCGTTGAAGGAATAACACGAAGGATATCAAATGATAGTAACTTGAGAGATAATATTCGAGTCAAAGAAAGGCAGATAAGGTCATATATGCCTCTCCTCACAGATCCGTAGCTTATGTGGATCTACGGGAACTAGGATACAGAGTCCTGGGAGACATGCGTACCACATGTTTTGAGAACAAGGTAAACCTTTGGGGGAGGAAGGGCTGCGCAACACGCCATTACAGCATGGATCCTGCAGGGGAAAGGTCTTGGAACAGATGCCTGGAACATGCAGCAGCCTACTTCTATTATGAGAAAAAGGAATAATAGGGCCCATGATCTAATATCGATGGCCCCCCTTGGCCGGCCGGTTAAAATCCACGACCGCGGTACCGGGTTTGAAACTGAGACTTGAAGAGGTGGACAACGAGTTTGGCCACCTGACCCACAGAGACTTTTGTCTTCTATCCCCGATAATATCCCATAAGACAAGAAATACTGTTCTAAATCTTACTATCTCAACACAGGTCAGGATAGACCCCTTGGACGGAAATGGATGCGTGCGATGTGGGCAGAAACACTCAGTTCTCCAAGATCTGGCGGAGAGCCCATACGTACATGTACCAGCCAATGTTGGCTTCAGTGCTTATACCGCATCCCAAAGGCTACCTCTTGCATCTGGCATCTTGCAAGGAGCAAGAAATACTGGCGATCCTCGAGTTTCCCTGACGGTTGAAATTTGGGGGAAGAGAAACTATTGCAGGGCTAGCCGACCCTGCGTACACCCAATTGGCCAGCGTACGGCAATCCTCGCAAGGCCTGCCACTTTTCGGGAGCAATATGATTATGACCATAGGTCATGGCGCTACGGAGTATGGGGGTTGAGGAACTTGAGGGACCTGAGTGAAGGATCGCGCCCCTTGCGAAACATGGCCACATAGGGCTAGGATCTGAACGATCGATACGGACGATTACTGGTATGCAGCCAGGGGGGCTAGAGAAACATCGCCATCGTCCATTTGCTCAACGATCGAATTAAACCGCACAAGCAAAACAACCCCCCCGGGCACGACCCGGATTCTGGGAGAGACCGCGGAGGACACCAACAAAAATATTTCCGTACCTGGCTTCTCCAACCAGCCGCCCAGTCCGGCGGCCAGTGTAGCTTTCGCCAGGAGAAGAAAAAGCAAAACAGCCATGGCCTTCTGACGATTTCGAGGCTAGAATCTCGCAAGATCCTTACAGAAGTACTTCACTTGGTGCCCTTCATCAATGGTAAAGATCTTTTCTCGTGCATATCGTACAGAGTACGATGTACTACCCTACCTTATGCTACACGTAGCACGTCGAGTAGCACGGCTACCGGACAAAAACTTTCTTATGTGATCATACAATGCTTAGAATACCCGAGCCTCGAGTAGTGGGTGGTCAGCATACCTTAGGTTTCCGCCATGCAAACACACTGCGGTATTGTGATTTGTTACCCACGCAGACATACCTGCTTTTGGGACCCAGGCCAGCTGATGGATAGGATGGAGCGTGGTGTCCCAAGTACGAAGCATTGCATGCAGCATCCACCTGCAACCGCGACGCCAACACAGGGCTCTGCTTGCCCGGAGGTAGTCAGCAATGCTCCAACTGTTGAGTTCGTGGAGAAGGGGGCGCGAGCCTTGAGGGCGTTGTCCAGCTGCATTATTGGCATCCCCCAAGGAACCTTACCTATGACATCCACATCCACATCCACATCCACGTCCACGTCCAAGACCGCGTCTACCGCCACCGAATACGAGCTGTGTGCTGAATGTGGCCCGTGGCGCCGCTGCAGATCTTCGGGGTTGGGTTGAACTCGCATTGATTCCCAATCAAGCGGATAAATCCAAAAATAACAACAATAACCCACGCGTGATGCTCGTTCTCATGGACCTGAAAAGGGGCAGCAGGAGACCAAAGCTGCGGTCCTCTTGGCAACAAGGTTACCACGTGGAGGACACATGGAGGGGCCGGATAAAAGCCAGCCCTGTTCGTACAGTTCGGAGCTGCAGCCCAGGGTACAGTCAGGTACGAGTACAGTACCAAGGCAGTTCGGAGGCAAGGTATCATGTACTGTACGTAAGGTACCTTATGGAGGTCGTACGTACAGTAGAGTACAGTAGTTCCCGGGTACTGGGAGTCTGGGAGTCTGGGATAGCAGTTCGTAACTGATACTCCGGCGAGGTCGGTCCTCCCTCATTGGTGGTTAAACCAGGCCGTATAACTCTAGCCAACAGGGAGAGATTGATGAGCACGAAGACTAGCGGAGTGCTTCGTACTCAGAGTCCCATTATTGACCACGGCCTAGCTACAGTAGCCCAAAGGTAGTAACCTCACTGGTGAAGCTGTGAGATTCGCGCAAATACCCGTACCGTACTACCGCAAGATCGTACGGAAACCTACACCCGTGGGCTCGGAGCGACTTTCTCTTCCTCAGCTAGGAGTCTAGAACTGCTAAACCAACTCTGAAGTTTCGGTACTTATACTGAATGTCGAGACCTACAAGTATAGGACGTCGTCGGTAAGGAGACACGAGGCCAAACGGTAATCGAGAATGGAGATAGGAGCATATCGGATGTTGACTCATCGGGTATTCGGAGCTATGGAAAGTGATGTGTTCAGTTGTTTGGAATTATTGGTGTTGTAATAATGTGTTTACATCGTATTTGGAATATGGATGTGATCGTGCGGTGGCTTCCGCTGGACACCTGCACGCTGGGCTCTCGCTGGTGATATCTTATGATGTCTTATCCCCGACAACTCTGCCGTTCCCAGCCAGTAGTACGCGGGGCAGAGGCCTCGCTACCGGGGGATGGATTCTCTGGGACAGGTCGCCGTCTGACTTGAGGGTGTTTCATCCAATTCAGGTGCGTGTGAGGCTGTGGGCCGATGTGACCCTATTCAAGCAACATAATAATGACCCTGCCAAAGCCCCTGGCTGCTCCAAAGTCGGTACCGGCTGCTCCTTTGAACCTTTCCATCTCCCCTTCTCAATATCTGCAGGTTGCGCTACAAGGTCCTGATGAATACACACGTGCAACCCGCCGATGCAGCGGTGTCGTCGGGTTCAGCCGGTAGTACTGCACTGTACCTGCATGAGGAGCCTCAGGGAGCTTGCATGAAATCAATCCCCACAAAGTTGGATGAACTGCTTCATGCGATCTATGTTTGGAAATGGTAATAAGAAGGGAGCCTTGCGCTTACCGAGAATTTGTACCAACCCGAATTCTAATCTACAAATATATCCTTTCGAAGGATCCCGTGGGCTGTGGAGATAATAAGAATATCGATTTTGTGTTGATTCTAGGATCCCCTTCCCAGCCTCCTATTTCTGGCTTTTCATACCTGGTATGGTAAGCTGTTGGCGCGACAACAGAAGGAGTGGAACAAACGAGCCAAAATCCAACCCTCGCCCAGCCACCTTGTATAAATATTCCTACTGTCATGAGTAGGTGTCACATTTGCCAACTCCTTGAAGGTCTTATCCCCAGCTCATGTTTTTTCTTCCGTGTGCGAGTCGGGGCAGCCCAGTCTCTAGCTAGGAATCGATTGAACCGTGAACATTGGCCAAATGGTCGCCCAGCCACGACTGTAACCTGCCGAGGTTTTGCCTGGAGATTTGCTACTTCGGTGTTGTGATGTAACGTCTCTCCCCTCCGATTAGAGGGCGAAGCTTGTTTTTGTGTCGTTAGAGAGATTTTGTTCCGTAAGAAAATGAATGCATTTTGCAAATTATTTGTCTACAACGTCTCAAGTCGGTTTCTGGTAGCCATTATTTATAGGTGCCTGTAGCCTTTTATATGAGTTCGGGAAACGGGTGTTGAGCTCACTTCTTGAATTAAAATTGCTGCTCTATTCAGGTACCGGTTTTAGACTCCCATATAATGCTTCATACCTCATGATACACATAACCAGGCCGACCGACCGACAAGCTCGCCACTTGTAGCACCATAAAGCGCAAGCATGCAGTGTCCCATTCATAGCCTGAGATTAGAGATCAGAGGCCAAGAACCTTTGCATTTCTAGCCACTGTCATTTTATTAAACTCGGTTTTTACTTTATTAACAGAACTACTTTTTTTGGTTACTAGAAAGAGGGGGATGTGATTTTATCGTACATGAACCTGCTACCTCAATGTTAGGGGGTATAGAGATAATAAAATTTTTAGAAGATGTAAATTTACCCAAAACACACAATTTAGTACATAAAAATCACATCCAAAGAAAATACCACCTTCTACCTTTTCTTCCTGAGTAAAACTGTTAAGGTTATAGTACTTAAAACAAGGGGGGCTTAGAGGTAATTAAGTTGATTTATTCTCTAATATAATAAGTAGATAACCTATATATACAGGCAAGTAAGGGAATAAGTCAAGTAAACCACTAAGTAAATAGAATACGCCAAAGTCCATGTTATCTAAGATTTGTATGACCGAGGTAATCATCTGTGTTCTATACTAATTACTAGCAAACAGGTGCTTACTACCTAGACTAGCTGATCTGCTCGTATCACGCATTCAGGAGATTCCCCTAGATTGTGACATTTCAGGGGCTTGGTTGGAGGCCTAAGCTTTAACAAAACATCCTTAATAGGGTTAATTTATATAATTTATATAGAAATCTGTCTATACGACAGAGCAGTAGCTCAGTCAATGAATTTACTCCTTAGTTGTCAAACTCCTACCAAATTCGAAATCATTTCCTACTTGCAAGAGTTCGCTGCCGTTCTTCATTTTGCTCAGCGACTAAAAGTTGAAGCGTTCAATCCCCGAAGATCTTCCAGCTCTCAAAATCTACCTTTGTACGTTACTCGGCCGAGCTAGATTCAAGCCGAGTCCGGATGTCCTAATAAACAGTCCCCTTCTCTTCGCGACACCACCTCTATTCATCGAACACATGCCAGAGTCTCGAAGTAGTAAGTACAAAATGGCTACCGAGATTATGGTAGCCCGATAGAATCCCAACCTCCCCGTAGCGCCGGACGCCTCGATAAACGAACTCCATTCGAAGAGCGGCATAGCAAAGAGGGACTAGGCACTTTTCTTAAAACATAGTCGAGTAACAATATGGCAAATGACAACTTACAGCGCAGAACGTCCTAGGTAAGAAGAGCATCGTAAACACAGCAATCGCCTTCATGATTATCGTAGAGGAGTCAACTAGGACATAAGCTTTGTTCCAATCTTCATATTCTTTCGAAGTAATCAACTTTGAAACTTGGGAATAATGCTCATTTATAACACACCCTAAGGATGCAATTTCAAGACATAATTTAAGAGCTTGAAAGCGCCTAACGTGAATAAGAACAGATAGGAAGAGTTGGGATAGGAATATTTCCTAGTATCAAATACTGATATGCTCCTCTAAGCTACGGTTAGGAACGGGCATTGTAGCATAGCTACATAAACTAGCAATATACCAGGGTTTTTTGATCTTCTTGCTTACAGAATTCGAGCACTAGCATCAAACGCAGGGTCGGAATTTCTGCCAGCCGACTGGACAACGGTCTCCTCAGTCACAACCTCGGATGTGGCCTCCGTATTTTCTTGACCCTGCGAAATTGTCAATACACTGGAACGTTTGTGATGGTGACAAGTAGACTGAGAAGTAGCGGACCTACGTGGCAATGGATGCACGAGGCTTGGCGACAAGAAGATGATCTTGCCACCCCCAATATTGGAAAATCGCCGCCTGCTTCGTTCGATAGAAGGCTCCGGGAGCTATAACCGGATGATTCTTGGGAGTATCGAGTTGGGGTTTGAAAAAAAACCTGGCCAAGGTTATGTTGCCTGCCTTGGTTACAGATCACATTCCGAATAGTCAAATTCCTGACCAAAAATCGCTTTGCAGCTGCGAGATGCAGCTTCATAGTTCGAGACGAGTCCTTAAATATTCAATTGAATCCATACAGGCCAGAAAAATTACCATTGATCTTCTAGCTTTATAACTCTGTCAGACTTGTGATTAACAACGGGCATTGGGATTGACTTCATATGCCGGGACCAATCAGTGACATTATGCTCATCATTAACCAAGTGCATCCGACCGCCAATCGCCTCGAAGTGATAATTCTCATACTTGTAAAATTGAATCTCGAAGCCAATCTGAAGCATGCCATAAGTGTTCTTCGTGTCGTTGTCATTACCAGCGCAAACCGTATGGTCCGCGTACGTGCCCCAGGATTCCCCGGGGGCTTTTGTCTCGCCCAAGAGAAAGTCGTACTCGTACGAGCTTCCTCCAGGCCTCGCAAATCTAGACACGGTGAAACCGGGACGCAGATTGGCCGCCATATCTTCTTGCATCACGGAGAATCCCTCGTTGGAGGTGATGATCCATTGTAGAATCCCGCACATTATTCATCTGTACAAGGGCTCTGACGACTAGCGCGTCCTTTGCAGAGGGAGATTGGGGCTGCGACGTGGGGATCGGCAAGGTAGGTGGCGGGAGGTGGTTGATAACTTGATTGTTCCAGACCCAGGGCGTTAGATGCCTCACGGGGAGTGGAAGATTGTTATAGTACTGTACCATTGTGGCTAAGACTTAGTCGGATCAAGAGCACACGCCTTGTTAAATAACGGTCAGCTATTTGAACCCACAACGTCGGTCGCAGCTGAATTCGAGGAGTGAAGCATAAAATAAAAATTCCATTGGTGGCTTACTTGAGTGACAAGATTCTGTATTCGAGAGAGGGATTCATCAGGGGAATTATATAAGTATAGAGTCTTAATATATGGGACGCACCCAATGAGGTGAGCGGCAGCGAGGGAGCTTTCTCGACCTCCAAGCTGAGCGGAACCAAACTATATCTTTGTGCATTTAGCTTCCCAACTCCAACTTTGGCGTATCAATTGCCTGTCAGCACGCAGGGAACATATAGGAACTTTTGGTCACACTAGCTCCTGTAGAGGATGGCGCAGACGTCCTTCCACTTCGGCCTTGTGAGACCGCAGTTGCCCGGCCCTTTTTTGAAGTTTCCAAGCTTCAAGCTCCGCTCGGAGTCTTTCCGTCCTGGAGACTTCAGAGATTCGGAGAAGGACAACATGACAATGACATACCTACGTTGGTGGCACTTCCGGGGGTTGGAAACCTTGATGCGGAGACGCGTTGGAACTTCGGGGTCGAGAGTTGAGAGAATGGACGGTTGCCTCCTGACCGCTTGACCGCCTAAACCGCAATCACCTTTCCCCCACAGTCCCCCAACTCCAAATTTATCAACACCATGCAAGGCGAAACCACCGAAGTTGTGGAAACCATTTGATGCTGCTCATCCATTTGATATTGTTGATTTTCGCAGCACAACCCTTATAACCGATCGCTGAACACGATGTCGACAACCTTCCAGATCGTTACAGAAGGTAGGCTTAACTCTCGAGTTCTTCCTTCCTCTGCCCATTGCAATTCCTGAGGGGCTCATCTGGTGTATAGGACGTGTTTACGTCTTCAGCAGACGGGAGTTGAAGTTTGAGGTCACTATAGAGAAAGCGCATAAACTTCTCCGGGGGACATCGAAGGGTGAGTCCGAAAATCGGGATCTTTTCACAACACTCCGGTTCATATCCACTCACCACCTGCTTGGCCTCCACTTTCGATGCTCTACACAAAGGGATAGCTGAAAAGTGGCTCTTACGAGACGACGTTGTGAAACCTTTCGGTGATAGACGCCAGAATCTGAGATTTGTCTGTACATTTAACTTGGATCAGGACCTTCTCTCCTACTCGGACGAGACTGGCCATATCCAACTTCCCTTGGCTCGTCTACGCGAGCTTGACTCTGATCCTTTGCAACGATCCGAATTCACTCCCTTTGAAATAGTGTCTCCTCCCAAACTGGACCTCGCTGAGTTTCCCCCGCCGTACCAGAAACCTTCAACGCCTATACGCGAACGCTGTCTTGCCTTGTCTTCACGTGTTCTTTTAGACTTCGCAGACCAATGGCGCCACATACTCCGATCCTCCTATGCAGAATCTACCTTTCGGAGACTCGCAAAGGCGATTGTCAGTATAGCAACAAACGATTTTCGGGTCGATGAGGTTTTCACGAAGCAGCACATCGACTTTAGAAGTTTCTACATCACCGTTCTCGATGTACCGTCTTGGGAACCCTACGAGCGCCACCTGTTCAGTATTGGAGGCACCACGGTCGTTCTCCATCAAGACCTTCAGACTGCACTGAAGATTGCGAAGGATGAGGCAAGGGAGAGCAGGAAGGTCATGAATCCGAGTGATGGCACCGAGCAGCGTACGTACTTACTTTTGTCGGTACGACATATGCTGGTCTGCCACGTCGATTCCACTGGAACTTTCTCATACACAGCCCCAACAACTCTCATGGACGGCCTCACTCTACCTTCCCCTTCCGCTATAAATCTTCTCCTTCAAGCCCTCTCACCATCTCGGCCTCCGGCCCACACACCTGTTCATAGCCTCCCTTTGGAAATTCAAGACCGAATCTTGGAACGCGTTTCAGAAGGCCTGGTCGAAGCTGCAAGGCTCGGATGCGTTTTGGGTCTAGGTTCCCCGTTTACATGGATGAGGGCTGTTGATTGGCCGAGGCGAGGTGGCCCCGTTGAACTTTTTATCTCTCCTTCGCATCGCAATGAATACTCGCCTGTTGAGTCGAAGATTTGCTTTGGGGATGTGTTTAGCGGGGTGTCGTATCGGTGACAGTGTCACTGGAGCATACCATGGATCCAGATGGAGATGGCCCAACCTCTGTTCGAAGATCACGCATGTCAGGAGCGGTAATGAAACAACTCGTCGAGCTGCTACTGGAGAAGGGGGGCTGAGGTCAACGACTCGGAGTTGCAGATAGCAGCGCACAGCGGCTACAGAGCGATTCTCGAGCTCCTGTTAGTGAAGGAAGTCGGAGTTAATGGCAACATACTTCGAGTCCTCCTGGTCTAATTTTCCTCACCAACCAAAGGTAATCTAAGTCAGGCCCAAATAGGTCACCTTTAGCACTAATATATGCCCATGGCCATTATAGCTTACGTCCTTAGATATGTCTGCTAACCTATAGCTCAGGCTAAAGAAGAAGTAACGGCTCAAGTCTAAAGGTGGAATTGGGAAGTGCTCACATCAAGCTTCCGAAGTGGAACTGCCTGTTACAATATTAGGAGGTATAGATGCAATTAAAAGGTTAATACATAGGTACAAATCTACTTAGGATACATAATTTGGCACACAAAAACTACAACCAAAAGAATACATTACAAATACCTTTCTTCTGTTAAAACGAGGTAATATTTAGTTACAAACAAAAAAAATAGTTCCTAGTTTTGTCTATGTGCTGTTTCTTTTTACCTTGCGTCAGCTGCTCTTTCTCCCAACTAAGGTCAAGGTGCTTTGCGAGCTGAATGGCTGTCTTAAAGATCCACTGGCCAAAACTGGATCATCTGGAGATACCTTCCCCCGCCATCTTGTCAAAAGTCTCATTGTGAATTCCACCTATTAGATGTTACCATTCATGGGAGAAATTATAGGCCACAGCAAATGAAACCTGCCCTGCCCGTTATCATTTTATAAATATAATAAATATTATAACTGCAGAAGTTGAAATGTTGCCGAGTTGTACGCATGCATAGCCTAAATATGACATTGAAAACTTTCCAAATAAATGATAGATATTTTAGTCTTTTAGAGATTCCGGCAATCGTAAAATGACCAGGTATGGAAACGCCCGCCTAGATTAACGTCTAACACCAGGAGACCCGCGTCGAGCACATTGCTATTTTATGCTCGGCATGATTAAGAAGTCAAAGCGTATTGTACAATCTATGCAGATATCTTGATCATAGCTCCTCTTCCACATCCATTGCATCACCATTAGCGTGCCCATTTGCATCGAGCTTTTCCTTAGGAGCTGACGCCTCTTTGTCAATCATCTGTCTCGATACTGACACGATGTTATCCTCAATGAGTTGTTGTCCGACATCCTCCAAGTGTTTCTTCGGGTCTACCTTGCCGACGTATCGTGTCTTCAATTGATCTTTGGTCAATTCCGTCTCCTCTTTTACCCTCCTCTCATACCCCTCGGAGAGATCTACAAGCTTCCTTAACCGTTCCTTGTTCTTATCCCCCTCTACTCTGAAGTCATCCATTTGTAGTCCTTCGGTCCAGACGTGTTTGTGCAGATTCATCAACATGTTCTCTTCAAGGGCAGTCTTTCTGTAGTTGATCCCAATGCTGTAGTAGTGCCGATTGAGGCCATGGATAAGTGCCTGAATCGAGGGCTTGTTAAGATGGCCCAAGTTCGATGTGCTTTGGCGGGGTTCTTGGCCGAGCATGAGAGATTGTGGGTTAATCAGCCGGAAAGCGTCAATGACGACCTTACCCTTGACAGACTGGATAGGGTCAACCACGACTGCCACAGCTCGGGGAGTTAGCTGTTCGAAGGATTGTTGTGTATTGATATCAACCGAAGAAAGCCAACAGCCAAACCCAGGATGTGAATGGTACCAGCCAACAACAGTCTCGGGCCTATTAAGAAGCAATTGTCAGCATCTAAAATAACAGATCTGTCCGAGTTTGTGCTGCTTACCGCCCGGTTTGCCGTAGCATGTCCATCATCTTTGTTTGGAAAACGGGATCCACTGCTTCGACACTAACACCAGTACCACTCTGAGGCATGGCGAACACGTCTACAACCCGGACTGTAAAGTCATCCACGAACTCTCCCAGCATTAGGCCCATGACTTCCATCGGTACTCCAGCTCTTCCATGCCGCAACATCTTCAGCAGCGCAAGGGATGAAATATAGACCGTTTCGGAGTTGTCGATGAGGTTTGTGTTATCCTGGAAGCAGCGCGATTAGCTGGTTACATCCACAAACACGGCCCATCCCACTTCCACCGCGGGCAATATTGACTCAGAATGAAAATGGGAAGCTCACAGATCCCGGGGCGGAGCTGTTCAGTCCACCCATACCGCCAGCTGAGGCCAGCATTCGATTTAATCTATCCATCCTGAGTTGTGCGGTATATGTTTATGGTGTAGCGGAGGTACGATCGAGGTAGTTTGGGGAGATGAAGGGATGTTGCTGCTGCAGAAGTCTGCTACGTTGTTGCCACAAAATGCCTGGGATTCTTGAGGGTCTTGCTTGATCTTCAGTTGTTGTTTGATGGGGCGACGGAGCTCCAGGCAAGCTCGAACGCGACAGCACGAAGAGCCCGATAAGGTTAGCGTGGGAGCCAAATCACATGACTTCGGCATTCTCAGCCTCGCCAAGGAGGTCGCAGCCTCGTCAAACCGCCGCGTTCTACTTGCTCCTTTGCGGGCGCAGGAAAAGGGATTTCATATTCATAGCCCGGGTTCGCATTGGTTTAACTCCAATAATTCAGATATTTTCCTCCTTATCGTCTAGCGATAGCTGAAGCCGTAGAATGGCGCATTTCTATGGGTGATGTGGTTCAGAGTTACATTAACCCTGGTGCATTGGGGACCGGGAGTGGCGCTGTCGCTAGTGAGAGGTCCCAAGAACTCACAGCTTCTCCATCGTCCCTCTCAACTTACAAGTTACAACCTACAACTTCTCCTTCCCGACCCTCAAGTGCTCTCCGTCCCCATTCCAAAAACCCCTCGCACACCTTACATTATATTGAACCCTTCAATACCCCCTCCTCCTTTCCACGCAGACTTAACTCCCCCCTACCCCCGAAATACCGCTTGACCTGGTTACAACTTTGAGCTTCGCGCGATGGCCTCTTTCGCGCCGATCGACCCGCCCTCGACTGGCCCTAGTTCGAAGAAAAGGGTTGCATACTTCTACGATTCCGATGTTGGCAATTATGCCTACGTCGCTGGCCATCCTATGAAGCCTCATCGGATTCGCCTGGCACACAGTTTGATCATGAACTATGGTGTCTACCAGAAGATGGAAATATATGTAAGCCAGAAGCGCCCCTGCAGCAAACCCCCCCCATCCGTTCCTCTTGGGCGCAATGCGATATGTAGAGATATATACGACTGGAATACTCTGTTGACTGCTTCCACAGCGTGCCAAACCAGCCACCCGGCATGAGATGACCCAGTTTCACACCGACGAGTATATCGACTTCCTTCAAAAGGTGACCCCCGACAATATGGACTCTTTTGCAAAAGAGCAAGGCAAATACAATGTTGGCGACGACTGCCCAGTATTCGACGGATTGTTCGAGTTTTGTGGCATCAGTGCTGGCGGTAGTATGGAGGGCGCCGCTCGTCTCAACCGCGGCAAGTGCGACATCGCCGTTAACTGGGCCGGTGGCCTTCATCACGCGAAAAAAAGCGAAGCCTCTGGCTTTTGCTATGTCAATGGTACAATGAGCGAGTTCTTGATTAATAAATAAGCGCTAATATTTCTTCAGACATCGTCCTGGGCATTATCGAACTTCTACGTTTCAAGAAGCGTGTTCTCTACATTGATATTGACGTTCATCACGGCGACGGCGTCGAGGAAGCCTTTTACACTACTGACCGTGTCATGACTGTCTCATTCCATAAGTATGGAGAGTATTTCCCCGGTACTGGTGAGCTTCGCGACATCGGCGTAGGCCAAGGCAAGAATTATGCCGTTAACTTCCCGCTTCGTGATGGCATTGACGATGTTACCTACAAATCTATCTTCGAGCCGGTTATTCAAAGTGTCATGGACTACTACCAACCCGAAGCCATTGTTCTACAATGTGGCGGAGATAGCTTATCTGGTGATCGGCTTGGATGCTTTAACCTTAGTATGAGGGGCCACGCTAATTGTGTCGCGTTTGTTAAGAGCTTCAATAAGCCCACACTTGTTCTTGGTGGAGGCGGATATACTATGCGCAACGTTGCTCGCACTTGGGCTTTTGAAACTGGCGTCCTTGTCGGCCAGCAGATGGACCGTACGCTGCCATTCAACGAGTACTATGAGGTGAGTGCAGTTTTGAAACAATTGGCCACTTCTCACTGACAGTCTTTTAGTATTATGGACCTGATTATGAATTGGATGTTCGCCCTTCCAACATGGAGAACGCGAACTCAAAGGACTACCTCGAAAAGATCAAGATTCAAGTTATCGAGAACCTCAAGAAGACCGCCCATGCACCTTCGGTTCAAATGACCGAAGTGCCTCGCACTACGTTGGCGGGTGGAACAGATGAAGATGAAGCAGAGCTTGATGATCTTGACGAGGACGAAAATAAAGACACTCGCCACACAAAACGAAGATGGGACCAGCGTATTACTCGGGATGATGAGCTTGATGAGAGCGAGGACGAGGAAGAGGCGCGTGCCAACGGCGTTCTACCCCAGAACGGCACGATCAAGAAACGTAACATTATGGATTATTGCAATCCAAATGCTGCCGCTTCTGACGTTGAAATGGATAGCGGCATAGCTACTCCAGAAGTCCAGAAAGACGTTAGTGTTGTCACCACAACGGCAACTGAAGGAAACGGCGAGGCCAATGGAGACATAGCGGAAAAGAAACCCCTCGATGCCGGACCCATAGAGCCTGAGGAGGTCGAGCCCCCAAAAGCACCATCCCCAGCCCCTTCCGCTAAACCAGCTGTTGACAATGAGGGTGATGTGGAGATGACAGAAGATGAGCCCAAACCCGAAGCTATAAACCCGCCTGTGGAAGCAGCAGCGCAATCTCCGGCTGTTACACCTCCTGTTTCTCCTACACCCGCCACAGCTGCCGTCGAGGCCGTTGTTGAGCCATCCGATGCAGCAGAGGTCAAGCAAGAAGGGAAGGACGAGTTGATGGAGGAGGAGGTCAACGCGGAAGCTGCAACAGAAGCGGCCAAACAAGTAGAAACCTGAATCTGCAGGCTTTGTTCGTCAACGCGCGTGTTGCTCCAGATACACCGATGCCCAATATTATTAGGATTTGGTTTGTCCAATCTCAGCCTCCGCGGTTCTCGAAGACTTTGTCCGATGGAGGGAGCTCTCTCGACCAGGAATGTTAGTTCCTGGCATCTGCTTTGAAATTGTATCATTCGCGCATGTTAGGAGGGAACAGAGCGAGGCGTCTCAGGAGTATCAGGAATATGGGTTGCGCACAGCTCCATATCGGCTTTTAGGGGGGGGGGGGGGATGTTTTATCTTAGAATGGCTTTGCTCCATCCCGATCCTCTAAAGTCTATGTACTATAGAGAAAGACTTCGCAGATTGATTCGCTCTTCCCAAGTCAAAGCGTGATCCGTAGCATTGCGCCCCCAGGATGACATATTCCATACTATACCATACCTATGCAACGATATGAAATAATGATGCGGCTCCGAGATAAAAATGAATTGTATTCCAACACCAGAAAGGCGTGTTCCGTACTTGGGTGCATGTATGATACCGAAGTACCTAGGTAAGGTACCTATAGGTACCATCCGCTGGGACTATCAACCATAGCCCCTTGAGGGAACACAAATCTTCCGGTTAGTATTTAAGTACCGTCTCGAAATTTGTTGATAACTAGCATAGCAATAGTATAGCATATCTAGGTAGCATACTTTATATCTTTATAACCGCATCTTGCATCTCGCACGGTCACACCTTTTATTGTTCTGTTTCCTGTTTCCTGTTTCCTTCACATTGTAAAAGAATTCGCGATCGAGTTTCGTAAATTTCGCGACACCAGTTAGTGCGCTCGCTTAGCCGATTAGGGTTTCTACTCCAAATTCCCAATCGACCAATTTTCCGCGACAAGACGACGACAATAACAACATCAACTCTTTCTCACCCCACCCCAGAACCTATCTTTGATTTCTTCGACACGGTCAAAGATCTACAGAAAAGATGGCAAAGCTCTCGTAGGTGGCCCCGATCCCGTTTCTCAAAAACGTCCCATCCCGAGCTCGACCTTCTCCGGCCACTGTGCTGCGATCGATTTCGGAAGTCCTCGACTCCGGCAGATACGTGGATTGGAGAATCGAGCTTGGATTAGGATGTGCTGGAATTGATGGATAGGAATGCTGATATTATTGTGCGAATAGACGTGGTGCCCCTGGTGGCAAGCTTAAGATGACCCTCGGTCTGCCTGTGTACGTTTTCGCGATCTTCCTCCAATCTCGACCGGAACATCACCTTGCTTCACTGCCGGCCCCGCAAATTCGAACTAATTAGTGTTTTCTGTAAATAGCGGCGCAGTCATGAACTGCTGCGATAACAGCGGCGCCCGCAATCTTTACATCATTTCCGTCAAGGGTATTGGTGCGCGACTCAACCGTCTTCCAGCTGGTGGTGTTGGAGACATGGTTATGGCAACTGTCAAGAAGGGAAAGCCCGAGCTGAGAAAGAAGGTCATGCCCGCCGTTATCGTCAGACAATCAAAGCCATGGAGACGAACAGACGGTGTTTTCTTGTACTTCGAGGACAACGCTGGTGTGGTGAGTGCGATATCTCGATTCGTTTTGGAGGTTTCATATGGAATGGATGTATGGGTGGCTTGGGAAATCTGTGCATTTGATCTGGCTTGAGTAGCTAGGGGTACAATTCGGGATTGTTGGTGCGCAGGGCAGGAAATTGGGCGGAATAAAGGCTACGCGGATCGCCTCGGTCGGAGTTTGAATTGCACACTTGCTAATCGATTTGGCTACAGATTGTCAACCCCAAGGGCGAGATGAAGGGATCAGCAATTACAGGACCCGTCGGAAAGGAGGCAGCTGAGCTATGGCCAGTAAGTTCTCCCACCACACCTAGTGCCTTAGCTGTTCTAATGATATGTAGCGTATTGCAAGCAACTCTGGTGTCGTCATGTAAAAGGTTGTTTATTTGGGGTTCTGGAACGGAAATGATATGGGATGGTCTGCATTATTGCTCTTGTTGCTGCATACGAATACGAAATAGCGTACTTGATCTCTAGAGAGAATTGAAGCATTCCACCACCATCGCATTACGTACTCTCTTGGCCGTCTTTTCATTCCTAGGATACATACATCAGTTGTATTTGGGTTATTGGCGTGCTTGAAGTTACGACCAGCATCGTGTCCTCGATATACACAATCGATTATCTGCCGACCACGGTTTAATGCGGACGGGTTCGACGGATGCCACAGTCTCCACTGACTACCCTCACCTTGACTAGAATAGATTCTGCTTCAAGAGTCCTAGCACTAGTGCCACCTTGCCACTCAAAACGCAAACTAGATCCAAGAAGATGCCACCACAAAACTAACTGAAAATAACTCACAAAATGTCCACATCCACCTCGAAATCCCTGGATAAAACCAATCCGTTCGTACGTAAACGATATCAGGGCATACTGTGTGCTATGTGATATGTGGTCCCTATTCGCCAATACTCAATCCACCTGTTGAATGTCGCGGATTGATATTTACAGCCCCGTACTATTAGATATCATGGGCAGGTGAGAATTATTGTGGGCCATGTATAGAATGCTTCAAGTTGATGAGAAGCTTTCTTATACCCTAGTTTACTCCATTCTGTCCTCCACAGCCCCAGACAATTAAGAATTTTGATGCGAGTGTTGCGATTGGGTTGGGATTTTCCAATGATGTCAATGGTTGGAAGTGAAGGGAGAGTCCCTTTGCGCGGTTCGGGTACTTGGAAATTTTGCTTTTATAAGACGCACGGTAAATTCAAACTCTTGAAGTTGGTTTCACTGCTGCTACTATAGGGCCAGACTGCCTCTTTTTATCTCTTCGATGGTTGCCAATATGCAAATGCCCATTTACAACCTGACGACAGTAAATGGGTTTGTATGGAGCGCCGAGGCTTCATGTTTACTTGCATTTCTATCACTTAACCAGGTTCTAGAAATATCTATGGACATGCTTAGAATTCTAAAACTAAGACCAACTAACGTTTATGCGTCCCGATGCTATTGACTTCACTTAATACTGTCAGCCTCAGAGGGCTTTCACAAGATTTGAGCCACTTCTCTACCGGCGCGAAGAACACATCGCCAGCTACATCCTGTCTATCACTGAATAGGCATCGGATCACTCGACAATGTAGAGCTTGAAGCACCTAGTCGCCTGGCCACTTAGCTACCAACTTGATATCGTTTCCTACCTATTTACTAGAGGATGGACGGGAGGAACAATTTCTCCGAACTGCCGTCTGATTTGCATGTCATTAATGTTTACTAGTAGATGGCTCACTACCACGGTTGCAATAATATGTATGTAAAATTGAAGATTCAATCATCCCAAGTGTGGAAGTTGGAGGGGCTGATCAAGACCAAAAGCCTGTAGAGTAATCGTAGTCGGGGTCAGGGTCGTGAGGCATCGCGAGGCTGAAAGATTGGTGATCAGTTTCGACCAAGACTGGGCAGGACGCACTACTAAAGTTAATTCTAGCCTTTACCTTCCATCCGACACAACAACAAAGCAGAGCCATACCGCAAGACAGAACACTCGCATTGCATCGAAACCTCCTTTGGTAGAATAGAAACAAAGGATTTAAATCTTTGCGACGCCAAACCCAAAATGGCAGCCGTCGAAATGGACATTGACGCGCCCGCGTCCCCACAGCACGACGCCCCAAAGAACGCCTCCATGGCAACACACACTGGCGCAACTGCCGTGCGTTCTATCGAGGGTTGGATCATCATTGTCACCAATGTTCATGAGGAGGCCAGCGAAGAGGATCTGAATGATTTGTTTGCTGAGTTTGGGGAGATTAAAAACCTGCATCTGAACCTAGATCGGAGGACTGGATATGTGAAGGTATTGGGCCTTCGAAATTCTCTCCCACTTCCATTTATCCCCTGCTTGCTATGAACTCATTGGAGACAGACAAATGGATGGGTATTCATGCTAGAGCATGTTGCTTAGCTCTGGCAGCTGCGGATGGCGAATATGGCTAATTCGAGTGTCAACCCCATAGGGCTACGCACTCATCGAATATCCAACGCTCGATGAAGCACGCACTGCCATCGATGGAGCCCACAACACCAAGCTACTAGATCAAACCATCGAGGTTGACTTTGCCTTTGTACGACCGCCGCCCGGCAAGGGGAGGGGAGGAAGACCGCCTGCGAAGGGGAGAGCTAGGAGTAGGAGTCGGAGCCCGAGTGCGAGCGCGAGCGCTAAAGACGAGATGGCTGATTGAGTTTACCACCGGATGGGATAAAATCGTTTTCGGGTTGCCGATACACTGTGCTAGTGGACTGCAAATGATCATGACAAGATGATAGTCGATGGTCATTATATTAGCCGATGTGTCGGTAGAGACATATCGGCAATTCAGATCTTGCTGCATAGGTACGTGCCACTCAGAAAGCCGCGCCCATTTTATACTAATGTATCTTCTCTAGAGCCGCAATTACAAGTGATGCTCAACTCGCTATGCCCCTTAGCTGGCGGCAGTACCGCTACGGGAAACAATAAGCAACCTTTCTCATTCCGTTCGCCTGGGCCTTCTTGACCTCGCGTTGATCACTCTCATCTTGTTTCAGGAAACTTCTCAGTTCTCCATTTGTTTTACAATACCCCGCTGTGTGATTGACCTTCCCCGCCACCGAGGAAGTGATAAACAGGCCGGCCATTCTCTAAGTAATTACATTCTTTCCGTCAACCGCGATGTTATCGGCCATTCTTCTATCGGTGGTGAACCACAGGTGCGCAGCCTCATTCTCCATAGGCAGTACATTGTTCCTTCTCCGACCTCTGCCGTATAATCAGGGCACGTTTTTCAGGACATTGTATGGCTCATGCCGAAGCACCCCCCTGCTAGTTTTGGGGCACAGGAAGATGCCTATTGAAATCGAATCCGTGCTTGCTATACCATGGATCGTTCTGGTTAGAAAGGGCGATATCACTCTCTGCCGTTAGCTTCCTGAAGTTTTGAAACCTCCGGCTTTTCAGTCTTGGTACCTCTAGCACCCAATGGTGCCCACGATGTCCATCATCTGGCGCGCCACTAATTTACCAAAAAAGTTAAAACACCCCAAACGGTATTCCAGAATTTCTGCCAATCTCCATATGTCTGGATAACCAGTTAATAGTAATTGGGTTATCACTAAAAGGAGAGATGTTGTAACCGAGGATATCTCCGAATGGAGGCGTGGCGATACATGGCTATCAGGGTGACGTGATGTTTACACCGTTCGCGCCCACCCCCAGGAGGAAAAATCTATCCAATCAGTCAGCTACTTGTACCCGCTGCTATGTACTTCTATGCCTTGAAAAGTTTGGGCGAGTTGTTTACCTCCTCAAAGGCTCCCAAGGCTTCGATTTGGTCCAGAGCAAACACATAGCGCCTTGTTGAATTGGCCGGCATACAACTTATCCACTCATAGCAACCTAGTGACACAATGTATGTTATGCGCGGAGTTGTTGGGGGAAGGGTTTGGGAGCATGCCTTGCCTTGTTGTCCTCTGTTCTATTTTCAAGAGCCAGGTGTGGCTATTCAGCGAGGCTCACAGGAAAGTTCAGCACTTGACACCCTCAACATGCCATTAATCAATAGCGCAGAATACCAGTGGCCCAAGGATATGCGCGTCTGGTCATTATCAAAGCTTCTACCAAGGTATTGCAAGCCGCATTCTATTAAGCTTCTCGGCAGCTGGCGAGGCTTGAAGGTTCCATTGTGAATTGTGCTAGTCTAGGAAGGCTCCCTTGCGCTAGGCGCTGGATGGTGACATTGTTGTACCACATGTCAAAGGCCATGGCACGAATTAACCATCCAGCATCCGGGGGTGGGTTGGATCATTTTCACCGCTTCTGCGAAAACACGTTTGGCCTGTGGACTTGTTTTGCTTGACTTCAGCGATTTGATCCGATCCAAGTCGGTGCCAACAAGCGAATTTGGACACCAAGCTCTCCATCCCCAGGGTCGTCACTATTGATACCTACCAGGTGCTACTGTTTATCAACTTGTCAAGCGGTTGGCGCTCAATAGCGCTCCGAAGAAACGACTAGGCCGTTCTAGAGGGCTGCTGGTCTGTTGCGAATCAATGCTTAATGCTTCCTTGTGATCGGGCACTTACCATCGCGTCGTCGAGTCGTCGACCTATTGCCCTATGCCCCCCTATGTCTCATATCAAATAGGTTCCTAAGGTGCTTCGTACCTAGGACCTTGTCGCCCCTCGGAGCCTCCTCTTTCCCCCTACCCGCCAAGCTCTTTACCCATGGTCCCACAAGGCAATGGGACGCCAACAGGCCAACGTCCCGCCAGATGCTGCAGAACCCATGCGCTTTGCTGGCAGCAAACGGATATTATTCGCATCTCTGCTAAACTCCGCAATATCAACCCCCATATTAGGCATAGGCAGTATAAATTGCCGGCGCTGTGCATTGCATGGCCCCACCCCCGCATTTAGTTGCACAAACCACACTCGAGCACTCGTACGCAGCCCTTCGTAAGTGTACGGAGTAAGTAGCCCGTGCTGCTAGCCTGCTACGTACGGAATGCTACGTACTAACTGTGCCATGGCATATCAAATAGCAAATAACAAGGAACAAGGTAAACACAGGCCTGGTGGTCAGGGAGTGCTCGCGCGGTAGTTGTAGTTGTCGGTTGCCGTTGTAATATCGAGGCTCATATCGTTGCGATCGTAGATAAAGGACTTGGGAAACCTCAAACTTTGTCCTGGCGATACGCGTAGTATGCCCAAGACTTGAAGTCTGTGGATCACGCCCTCCAAACCGTTTACACGCCTTTGTCTTTTTACTCAACTACCGCGACGATGTCGGACCAGAAAGCAGACACGGTTTTGACCCATTGGAAATGCCTCATGGCTTGCACATTGGTGTCTATGTGTCCATTCCAATATGGCCTTGATTTTGGCATCATTGGCGGCTTGCAGGCCATGCCGGGTTTCTTACAGGTACGAGTTTATGCCTCACCCACTACGCAATTGCTCATTATCCATAGGTCTTCGGAGTGAAAGACGCGAAATCGAGCATGGGATACAATATCCCTCACGACCGCCAGCAGTTGATCTCATCTCTGATGATTCTTGGTGCTTTCATTAGCTCTTCATTCGGAGGTAAGAGGTGAACACTTGGACGTTGTCGGTCTTAATATAACGAACCCGCACAGGTCCCCTCGCCGGATTTATTGGACGAAAAGCATCGATATGGGTTGCATGTGCCCTATGTGTCGTCTCAAATGTGATCATGATGACAACGACGCAAATTGGAGCACTATATGCTGGAAGATTGATTATTGGCCTCGCCAATGGACTCCTTATGACATTTGCACAGCTGTATATCCAGGTATATACGCCCTTCCATAGGTGGCGATTGAGTTGAAGCTCACAGTTTTATAGGAATGTTCACCCGCGAGATATCGTGGACTTATGATTGGAGCTTTTCAAACATGGACATCGCTAGGTACATTCAAGCTGCCTAGTTTCCTGTCAATTTTCCGCTGGTTGACGTCGCTATAGGAAGTCTCATCGGGACAATTATTGATAATTTCACTGTGAAAATCGGCGGGAAACAGTCGTACATTGTTTCCCTAGGCATGGTATATATCGTACCTGGGATCATCGCCCTTGGGTTGCTATTCATCCCCGAATCTCCTCGATGGCTATTGCAGCATAACCAGGAAGAAAAGGCCCGCAAAGCATTGAAGTGGTTGAGACCCCATGCGGAACTTGTCGATGGCGAGCTCGCTGATATCAAGGCGGTGATCGACGCCGAGATAAACCTTTCTCAAAGCACCGAGATCGTAGAAATTTGGCGAAACCCGGTCGACCGTCGGCGTACGCTGTTATCGATTGGTGCTGTATGCTTGCAAGCCGCATCGGGAGCAATGTACATTATCTGTAAGCACCCCTCGGCATTTCCCACCAACACTCCTAATCTACTGTAGCTTACGGGACCTATTTCTTTGAAATGGCTCACATTGGCTCGCCCTTCGAAAACACCTGTATATTGACAGGCGTTGGCGTTGTTGCCATCGTCATAAACAGCATCATTATCACGAAATACGGTCGTCGCCGCGTCTTCTTGTTCTGGGGTTTGGTAATTTGTGGCTTCTGTCAGTTGATCATGGCAGCTGTGTACACTACCAATCCGAGAGGCAAATCAACTGGAAAGGTAAAGCTATGCCCTGGCACCAATGTATGTATATTAGCCAGCTAACCAAGACGACATAGATTGTCGTAGCCTTTTCCGTCCTCTATATCGTTGGGTATAATGGCATGATTGCTACTTATGCCTGGCTCTGTGGCGGCGAATTCCCTTCTCAACGACTCCGATCCTACACTTTTGGATTCGCTTCCTCGATCGGGTTTCTGGGCGCGTGGTTGGCTACTTTCACGGCGCCATATTTCATCAACCCCGATTCTTTGGACTGGGGTATGTTGCATCATATGCCGGGCGGAATTAAACGCGGCACAATAATTGGAAAGCGACAAGTTTGTTTTGGCTAACACATGATTTTCTAGGACCGAAATACGGATTTATCTGGACACCAAGTTGTCTCATCGGTGCTGCCTGGGTTTGGTTTTACCTTCCCGAAGTCAAGAATCGAACATTTGAGGAGATTGACGAGATGGTGAGTCCTTGTTCCTTCGCTCTCTGTACCTTGTCTGGGACGCCCCCACTTGCTACTATGGTCTCCGCTCTGTTCAATTTTGGATCGAGACCTCAGACTTTCTTCATATTGCGGGATCGCTCACTAAGCCATATTTTCAATAAATAGTTCGAAGCTCGCCTTCCTGCACGCAAATTCCGCGGATACAAGTGTGTGGGCCCCGCCGCCATGGCAGCCATGGGCGAGAAAGCCGCCGAGAAGAACGAAAGGCCCATTGTCACCGAATCGGAGGTTATCGAAAAACAGTAACTCCCTTGTTGAAAGGTGACGAAGAATGGAGGGGGAAGGGAAGAGCGAAGGCTGTGGAGGAAATTCTCACAAATGAGCTTCAATCAGGACTACATAATTTCCAACTTTCTTTCAGTGCGATTCGAAGAACTGGACTATGGCTTAGGTTGCTGCTATATATATATATATATATTGTATGGGGGGCTTTTTGGTACGAAACAGGTCCCCCATGCTTCCCAATTAAACCAGGGCTCCTTGGGTCATATTTTCAGATCTAGGCTAGATAACACAAAATCTAATTTCAGAGCACTCTCATCATTCAAAATCTATAACTTAGGCGGGCTTAGTTGGCTTTACTTTTCCCCCTGCTACGCCAGCCTTTCCGGTCAAACGCCTGCGAACTATGCGACGACAATCAAGAGTGACTTCACCGTCCTCTAGCACTAACATAGAATGGTCGGAACAACCAGCCAGCAAAGCGAAGAAGTGGCTAGGAATCTATCAAAATAAGGACTTAAAGAGTCAACAACGGGCCCAAAAATGCTCCCTACTCGATGCCGGATCCCTCAGCAATTCCGGGATCCAAGTACTTCTGGCGACTTCCGACATAGGAAGCATAGGCAACGAGATAACATAACGCCTACCCCCTCTGACTTTGACGTGAGAATGAAGGGGATCTCTTGGGATGAGATTCTACAAACGATAAAATATAAAATATATTTTACCCTAGCGTTAAGCCTAAATTATTTGTAGCTAAACCCATTATGCATTATTTAAGGTCTAGACAGTGATTAGGTGATCGAGAGCCAGAAGCTGATGGATGATCTCGGTGAGCTTTCATGGCCTCTCGGCATCACTCTGTCCGCACGATCATCATGGAATAGATCACAGGCTTGAAGGTGCTAGGTGAAATTACATTTACCATTTTAGGATGATCCGCTGTGCCTCCGCGGATAAGCTCTATAAGAGTATATGCTCTTTCCACATTTTTTGAGTTTCGGCTCTGATCATAACCTTTCTCGCAGGACTTTGGAAACAGACGCTATGTAAAGACCTGATGTGGAGGCAAACCCATGCGTTTGTTGGCCACGAGATAATTTCCATACCCTCGGTTTATAGGGCCCTTCCTTGGTCCTAGGCATTTCTCGATGGTTATGTAATGCATGGGGATCACTAAACGACTCAAGGACGCCATTGCGAGATTCACAGTGCCCAAACTCTTTGTGGCCCTCTCCTTTCAGCTTGTATTGCTTAAGTCAAGGTACCTATCGCCAATAGATAATCTAGAATAGCTTAGTTAGATATGAGAGATATCCTAGAAGCAACTGAGGATTCGAATACGCTTACACCGCAAGCTGAGTGGGACGACAAGGCTGATACGGATGATACATGGTGTCTCCTTACGGCTTTCTACATAGCTTTCGACGATACCGAGGGTAGGGCTTGCTTCGTAGGAATGCCAAGTGCCGGAAGAAGTTGTTTTCGAGAGGATTGGACCTACTCTGTGTATTTATCCCTAGTCGTGGTTCACATTATTTATGCTCATCCGGCTCTTAAGATTTGGGATTAAATGCTAGCAAAGATTGTTGAAAACTGTGGTTTATTTGGTAGTTTAGCTTAGAAGGGCGTATTGAATTAGCTCCTTGGTATAAGGCAATCTCCAACACTCAAAAAGTCTTGATGAAATTGTTTGTTCAAATATATCTGAGGAAAAAACCAACTTTATTGTTGGCATGCTTAAAAACCTAAACCTCTACAAGGGTTGCCTATTGCTCACCGGCTTGGAGTTCAAAGCGCCGCAGGCGCAACTGTTCCATTCTGTTTGCCGCTCGTGAGGCATTTCTGAAAAGTCTCCTCAAAAACCTCCTCTGCATGCCTTTCAGCATCAAGCTTTAAGATCCAATCTTCTCGCGGGAATTGAATACTCTTTGGGTCTTTCTTCACCTTGTCCCAATCTGTCTTATGCCACATATCTCTTGTCGTTTCTCCTGTTTTCTGTACTGCCTTGACGCGATCATATCGAATCTCTTGATATGTCCTCACGGCGGCTGGAACGTTCGCTTTACCGGCCCTCTTCAATGTGATCGCCAATGTAACACCGTCTTCAACTGCTTGTGTTGCCCCCTGTGCACTTGTTGGCAAAAATGGATGTGCTGCATCACCCAGCAGCGCAATGCGTCCTTGTTTTGATACCCAGGTGGGCAGTGGGTCCCGGTACACTAACTTCCAGTCCACAACCGACGGTGTCTTTTCGACAATAGCACGGCACATCGGATCCCACCCTTCCAGCACTTTGTACACGTCCTCGAGCTTTCCGGGGAAAGACCACGACTCGTCAATGTCATGGTCGTCACGGTGGGTGAGCACCCAGCAGCAGTCAGAGCCATTCTTGATAGTGCTGAACAGGAAGTGGACATCTGGTCCAATCCAGCCATTGAAGGTGTCACCGTTGTTGCAGAAGTCAGCGGTGCGGGGATCGGCGATCATATCTTTATTGGAGAACCTGTTGGCGAGGGGATTATTATGAGAACGCAAAACTTATGTGCGGCTGTTCTGGAGGGGCAATTGAACATACCATGCCCTGTACACGGCATAACCGCTACTTTTGGGCTTGTCCTCATAGCCTAGAACAAGTGTTCTTGCTATGGAGCGCACACCATCTGAGCCTACCACCATATCGGCTGTGACCTGCAACCACCAAAGCACATTAGTTTCCACTCCAGTGAAAGTGCCTACAAAGCCATATGAAGGTCAACTCACAATTTCCCCATTATCCAACTCGATTCCTGCCTCTTTTTCATTCTCGAAATACCTAACTGCCTTGCGCCCCAAGTGGATTGGAATACCTAGCTCTTTAGCATGGTTAAACACGATTCCATGCAATTCGCCTCTGTGGCCGTTAAACGTGGGAGCCAGTGGGTCCTGGTCATGGTTCTTTTGGTGTGCCACGACCTCCCCAGTATCGTACTTGTGGATTTTGAAGCCGTATTGGCGGAGGTCGATACTTACAGCACGCATTGCGGCTGCAACCTTTCCATCTGACCACTTAATTGGTGGAAGCGATGTTAGCTTGTCACACTTGAACCTCCTGGAGGGAATCCCTGGATGTAAAAGATGGGAAAAAGAGGAAACACGAGCTAGTTCATATACACGGGATTGGGGGATTGTTGGAAACACATTGAGATACTTTCTCAGGGGCTGCTTATTCCAGGCTGGATCGATTGGATTGCGTCCACATACCCGATTAAATATACGGCCCGCATTGGACCCGAACGATATTATATCACCGAGGGACTTCAGTTCGGGAAAGGACTCGTAGATGCTAACTGAATGTCCTTGGCGAACGCATTCTATGGCTGCAGTGAGGCCTCCAAATCCTGATATCGGGACCGTTGTTAGCACACTGATACGGTGTTGTTGCGACGCTGCAATTCCCAGGACTGGTGGATGGCGGGGGTTCGAAGGACTCACCAGCACCCACGACAATGACTTTGATTCCCGAGGGGCTCGGCTTTGCGCCGTCTGCAACGATGGATAGAGACATATCTATTTCAATTGCGAGAATGCGCAGAGTATAGATGTGCAGCGGGGTATATTGCAAACCACCAGTCCATCGACCTTCTTGCCGCTTCGTTGATTCTATCGCAAACAAAGAGCGAACGAGGAAGGGTTATGGGGGTTCCAATTATCTTTCTCTTAAAAGACAGAATGCAAAGGGAAGGAAAGGCACAATTACTCTCTTGGTGGAGAGGACGAGGGAAGAAAACTGATGCCGCGCATAATATCACCACTGTTGACGAATCCCCCACAGTCGCCATCTCCCCCCTATCATAGCGGCAAAACGACTCTGGGGAAGGAAACCGCGGGGTATATTCCTGTGGGGCTTTTTGGCAGGGACCCCACCCTCGGTACATCAGATAGGGGGACTCAAGAGTTGACTACGAGACATAGTAAACAAACAGATGTACACACTCGGATATAAATGATAAACGCCGATTGCACAGCAGAAATCCTAATCCATGTCTGAGAGTCGGGGCAGCACAACTAACCTAATACGGGGGGGGAAGAAGTTGTCGTGTTCGGTTGGAAACCGAACATAGGGGAGTTGGAACTTGGACGGGATAGCCTTGGATCATACTAGCGGCTCTTAGCTCGCCCACTCTCCTCTTATGCTCGGGGCTATTAAGTTATATGCGTCAACATGAATGAATACACACTCCAAGCGCACTAAAAATATAAAAAATTACAACTCGTCGGGTTAGTGGGTGTAAAAATTACATCTAGCAAAACTATAACTCCTATATCTAAGTCTATTTAGATAATGTTCCAATCTGAATTCAGGCAACTGTTTACAGGCCTTGGGCCTATGCGGCGATGCTCTCTACTCCGTGCAGGAGGTGTTAAATTATAGATATTCAGCATGGAGAGGAGTTTTAGGCCTTTGGCACGTGGCCACCCCCGGGCTAGAGTTTTGTTGCAGGTTATCAACCGTGGGGATATTATATGGTACCAAAAATGGGCAGCTCCTAATAAGCATTAAATAATGGGATGTAGGTAGCGTGCTTGGATTTCTCCGGTACGTACCGAATTTAGCTTCATATCACGGTTAAATCCGGTTCAGCACTACATATATGCGTATCTGGAGCACTCTTATATGTTCATGTTGTTAGTAATGCACAAGCTTGAGCTACTTGACAAATAGGATTTTCTTTAATAGTTATTTGGAAGTTTGGTTTCTACAAAAATAGGAGGGTCTCAAAGCGAAGGGAAAAGGGGGGCGAGTCACATGATGCCGGTGCAACACGCTAGGCCGCTGGATCAGAACCCCTACTTGTGGTTGCAAATATCGTGCAACTGGTATGGGTATAGATGAGGTATATGACCAAGAATACAGCCTTGTACTACCAAAGAGGCGCCTCAACTAGTGTGGTGTGGCTATATGGTGGTTTCGTGATTGTCTGGATCTAGGTGTCCAAGGCGGTGGACTCCCGCGATGAACGGATATTGGGTTCAAAGTACAGTAACTGAATGGTGGAATACTAAGTACATAAGCCATACTTTTGATCCGGGCTTCTTTACCATACTGGATGATACGGAGGCGATCGACCCACTGTACTGCTAGGTTTGCCTAAGTTTGTGCGTTACCATCATCCGAGGGGTATTATCGTGTAGTAAATAGTACGACACCATCTTTAACAATTGCCGAACGCTGGCTCTTGAAGCCTGGCCGCAAGTCGAAAAGCCCCACACATAGCTCAGGGCGGAATGTTTAGTTTCTAGGCTAGCTAACGCTAACACCGGCGTAAAGTATCAATAGGACAATCTAGTTCACTAGTTTAGCGTTGAATGAATGTCATGCCAATGTGGCTGGCTCCAATATAGCATGTCACTTGGGCGAGATTGGCCTTTTTAACAGGCTTCTGTGGTTCAACAGGCGAAATCCAGGATGGAGCTAATTAATGAGTAGCTCCTGTTCGAGTGGTTTTATCGTATCCCGGATTCGACTATGCGAAGTAAGTGTATAGCGAATATCCAAGCAAGCATGAAGTTTCGAGGGGGGTCGTGACGGCCGTTCGAACATGTCAAGAGAGCTAATGTCGTATTAACGATACCGTAGTACAAGGTAGCCATACTAGAAAGCAGCGTAACTAACCGCCTTCATTCCATCACCGTGCAAGCGGACTTCGGAATAATATAGAGTATAACCTTCAGGCCAAATGAACTACTGTAGAGATCTTCTTGGAAGCATTGCCAAGTGCTCCATGCTAAAGCGGGGGATGCTTGGCGCAGAGCCTCGCGGATACTGTGCCCTCGTGGCTTAACACAACGTCCTACGAAGTAGTTAGTGACACTGTCATGCACGTCTTCAAATTTGCTACCCGCCCTAACTCCAGACTCATCCCTCACCTGTCACGGCACTTGTTCACCACCCAAGAAACGAGGTAGAATATCCACACCCGAGACCCCCTATCCCGATACCTCCTGCCGGTATCAACAAGCATTGGCCCCGCCAATGACAGCGAGACCGCTCGTAACCTCTGCTCCGGCTTGAGCATGCCGTACTAGTGGCGGCACGTTCTGCAGCATATTGCGCTTCAGATACAAGCGGAACACATCGTCGGTAGCTATCGAGCACGACGTGCATGCCATCGTCGGGTGCCGGCAACAAGAACAGAAGTGCTTCGAAAAGTGTTTGGAGGCCAACGCCCTAGACAGGCGCGATGTGCTGTATCCAGGCGGTATTAAACATGCCGGGCCCTGTGTGTAACGACGGGCTCTGAATGGCGAATCCAGCCGTCATAAGGGTAGTTTGAAGGCCTGTGGACTCGTACTATACTTCGAGACTATGACTCTTGCTTTGCATTTGACGGTGGAAGTGATCATACAACCTCCTCAGTCGAGGGGCATCTGGGTGACTACCATTGTGCGAGGCAATACTCCGAGTCTCTTCTTCATCGTTGATATACATGCAACCTGGAATGTGCTGAGAAAGGCGTCGTAGTCCAGATGCCACCTCAGTTGGCACGTTTAAATGTATATCTTACTCGGCAACCCCACTGAAGGCCGTATGCTGGATGAATGAATGATTCCTCGCCGCCAACATCAACGCCCTGAATATCTTTGCGATTGTCCGCTTCTCTTGTGGCCTAGGACATGTCTTCAAACGGCAGTCTCATAGCCGCTCAGGCCCAGCTCGACCACCCCTAGGAGAGGAACACATTCAACTTCAGCTTTCTGAGAACGGCCAGGTCGCTAGTACGACGGGTGAAATCGTGTGCCATTCTGGTACTCTGGTACTCTGAGGGTTTGAAACGCTCGCTTTGTCATGAGCAGCAGCGCCAGTGTATCGATCGTTGCCCTCGCTACCGTAGAGCAGTTAGTTGCGCGAATGGCCGCTAGTGTACACGAGGGCTGAGCGATCGTAGTGGTTACATGTGCATTCAGGATGAGTATTCGGGATTTCCCGCCCATGGTTGCAGGTGGTGATAGATGATGCGCATGACTAAGCACCAAGGTACGAAATACAAGCTCATCGTCCATGTCCATTCCACTGGACGTCCAGATTTCGCCACTCAAACAAAACACAGGGCTGCTTCCGTGATCTTTCGTCTGGTCCTCTATTTCCCTCGCAATCTTTATTTCGGCCCATTCCAATCCCAAATTCCACTTCCACTTCCAATTCCGATACACCTATATCCAAATGTATTCCTTATTTCCTCCTTGATTGTTCTTTCCTTGAGGCTTCGTTTTGGGCCCCCTCCAACCCCATCCCGCTCACAGCTCCCTCTTTCCCACCATGTGCGCAATGTTCACGAATGGGAATAGGAATAGACCGTCACTTCTCCTTTTCTTTGTGCTATACATATTAGCGCTCTCCGGTGTGATATGCCTTGCAAGCGCGGCCTTGGGAAACGATACCCTCCCTCTCCCTCAGCAGCCAACCGTGGCCTTGAACACCGACCAGAAGCCTATTCGTCTCCCCAGCGAAACGGCGACACCAGAGCCAGAAATATTGCCAGCTTTCCTCGATGCGCTGGACGTATTGCAGACCAACTTCTTTGAGCCATGGCAAGGCATCTGGCCTACTGCAATTGACTGGACGGCGGCTGTTTTAGGTACCTATGTTTCCGCGGCGCTCACGACTATCTCCAAATCTTCTAAAGGCAAATCCAACTTGAACGAGAACCTCATCAATCGATACTTCTCCCAACTGGTTGCCTCCTATTTTGGACAAGATACGTTCGCATTGCGACAGGAAGCATACGACGACATGCTGTGGGTAGTTCTGGGATGGCTCGAGAGCATCAAGTTCATCAATGTACACTCAGCCCTCCACTACTCCACCGAGCCTTGGTACGGCACGATGTGGACTCCGGTCTTTGCACACCGCGCGCGGTTGTTCTGGGATTTGGCATCGCGAGGCTGGAATACGTCGCTCTGCAGCGGTGGCATGATTTGGTCACCCTATCTGGAGCCTTATAAAAATGCGATTACGAATGAACTGTATGTTACAGCGTCTATATCAATGTACCTATTCTTCCCTGGCGACAACAATACCGCTCCTTTCGCCGTACCACCTGTCCCTTCCCCGGCGCCAACAGGGAATCCCCCGGGACGCCCCCGTGATCCGAAATACCTCGCAGCGGCCATCAAAGGCTACAAATGGCTCAAAGATAGTAATATGACGGACTTGAATGGGCTATATGTTGATGGATATCACGTTTCAGGCTGGAAAAAGAACAGTACAACGGGAAATACCCGCTGCGATATGCGAAACGAGATGGTATACACGTACAACCAAGGCGTTCTACTTTCTGGCCAAAGAGGACTTTACGAAGCAACTGGCTCAGAGTCGTACCTGAAGGATGGTCATGCACTTGTCAGGAATGTCATAGCTGCTACCGGGTGGGATTTGAAGTCACAGTCTCATCGCCACGGTAAGAGTGATGGAAGCGCAATACGGCAGGGATTGGGCAAATGGTACGGCCTCGGCAGACAGGGTGTCCTCGAGGAGGCGTGCGATGCCTCTGGGTCCTGTTCCCAAGATGGCCAGACCTTCAAGGGGATTTTCTTTCACCACCTCGCTCTCCTGTGCGCGCAGCTTCCTGATAGACTTACTTTGCTCGATGAAGGCTTTGCCTCGTCCGCCTATCAGACGGCCGCGCAAGATATAGGTGTTAACGAAAAGGTGAGGAATTATCATTCGGAGCAATGTGACCGTTATGGCCCCTGGATAAAGCATAACGCAAAATCTGCACTCCATACACGTAACGAAATAGGGGAATTCGGCATGTGGTGGAATGCATTGCGGGGTGATAGGTTTAGAGACGGGGACGATATGGTGCAACTTCCAGATGATGCGGTTGATTACAGAAACTTAGGGGTCCCGGATGACTGGAAAGGCAGCGCCGTTGGGAAGAAGATAGAAAACATGATCTCGGCTAGTGTGGTGAGTTTGGAGCATTCGGAAGAGGTTATGGGCGGTGAACAGGATACATTTAACGAGGAAAGGGGCGTTGGTGTTCTGGACTTAAATGATAGAGGGAGAGGGAGGACCGTCGAGACACAGGGCGGTGGTCTGTCAGTTTTAAGGGCGTTATGGGAGGTTGTAGATAGGAAAGGGCGATAAACTTACGGTAACTTTGATGCATATTGAGAGGTCTAGGGCAGGGTTTAGCTTTATTCACGGTTACGGATACATATCCCAAGTTAGCTTTTAGTGATATCAGGTTTTATCATAAAGACGGAGGTACTCATTATACAAACCCTCGTATGCGCCGTTGACTTGTAAAACTTCCACGTTGCGGATAAGAGAGAAGAGTTATATGTACAGTACAGGATACGTAAAATCAAGCAAGCTACTATCCCCTGCTTAGGTAAGTCTAAACGGTAGCTTCTGGTATCAATCAGTAGTGTAATAATAATCGCAAAGTAGTTGAGGCCCAGTATCAATAATATAATAGTTAAAGGAAATTTGACCATAAAAGCCTTTGCTTCCTACACTAAGCAGGCTCGAGGACGGAAGGAAACCACTTTTTTTTCATTAGAGATTCGGGGTGAACATCTCGTATCCAAGACCTATTGACGCCTATTCATTTATAAAGGCTTTCCGGTAACCTTATAGGTCTATGTCTTTGGACGCTATTAAATTCTCTAAATAATTGAACTTATTAGTATAGGATAGATTTAGGAATGACAGCTCTGTCTTAATACGGTATTTCATGCGGGTAGAATCTCTGTAACCGGAATTTAAATGCATATGTTATTCTGTTAACTCCTAGTTCGCATCCACCTAATGGCATCTAGGGCATGAAATGCGTATAGTACATAAGCCTCTATGATTCCAGTACCACGGGTTTGATCTACAAGTGCAATATTTTAGGTTTATCTAAATCACAGTTTAGAAGGTTATTGAAGAGATATGCCTATTGAGCTTGGTTAAAATAAATCATTACAGCATGAGGCTTGATGCATTCACTGCAGCCCGTCAATCAGTTAGTAAATATTGCCAAAGCACAGTACCACTGGCATTTTCCGCTTATCGAGACCTGCTGTTTTCAAGCTACTACTGTTTCCATTCCGGACTGTTTGAAACAAAGCTCCTCTCTCCGCCCAGCGAATCAATATTTGAATGCTAGATCGCAGGTCATCATTGGCTTGACAGGTGGATATTGTGAGAAATTAGTTTCCGTTATAGCGCAAGGGCAATATACGTAGCATGGGCTTCGTCAGAGTTGCATGGCATTGCTCTGTACTCACACACGCATACTGCCGCTTATCGGAAACATAGAATGAATCGCCATCGCTAGCATGCTGCCTAGAGGGAACACACTTTGATTGTGGCTACCCATGTGCTAAGCGATGTAGCAAGCTGCGACCAAATGTGATTGAATAGACGAAGACTCCACATAGGGGGAATAGCCTGGGGTGCTTGATGTGTGGGATTTCACATACAGAAGGTTGTGCGCTATGGGATTTGAGTAATCTCACGCAGCTTAAGGTGCCTCTCCCTGCCTTTAATGAAAAAAGGTGCCCTAGAAAAGATTCTCTATGGACGGGTGAAAGAAACAACAGGGAATTCAAAAATACTAAACCAGGTGTCATACCCCGGTTGACAAGATAATGCTTCACTTTATCAATTGGACAACATAATTACAGGGTGTTGGATGTTGGAAGCACAAGGAAACGCATATTCAATCGAAAAGTACCTAGTTGCTTCCATCCCTCCATTCCGATCCGTTTGAGGCCAGAACACCGTCATCAAAACCATCCTCCTCCTCCTCCTCCAATGCCCTTGCTAACTCGTCTGGATCCTTTAACTTCGCATCTGGATCCGCATCCCCGGCGGCATCCACAATCCCCTCCTCTTGCTCCTCAAACGTGTCATGTATGTCCCTCTCACTCTCCATTACTCCCTCATCAGCTGAAACGCTGATCCCTCTGGATCCCCATTTCGACCCCGCCGCCCTACGAGGGGGGGAGCTTCTTTCATTTAGAGTCCCATCACCACCAAGGGCTGGTGCACTTTCTTCATCTTCATCAATATCGCCCACGACCCTTTTATTTCCAAAAACTCTGCTTAACAACCACCCATTACGCACATCATCAGCATCCACAATTCCCCCATTCCTAAGTTTGACCCTCTGTCTAGAATAGTAAACCCAGAAAAAATCGAGGTAAAATGCTGTTTGGATGACGCCAAAGATAATAGGTATGGGCTCAGGCTTGCGGTCGTTGGTGTCCAATCCGCGCCATATCCAATTCAAAATATAGAGACCGCGGTAAGAACCCAGTGTTACTAGGTAGAAGGAGTCGATAACGGTCGGAACGGAGGTTTGCCGGAGGAGGAGCAGTTGTGGAAGGACGCAGACGGATTCGAGAATAATAGAAAAGACCCAAAAAAACTAGAGGGTGATCAGTATTAGCAACGCCATCCCAAAGCAGAGGCAATTATAATGAGATGCTTCGGGCAAAGGGGAAAAGCACCCACCTCCATAAATCCCCAAAGCCCTTTTCCTTCGAATATCACCATGATGAAGGGTGCGCTAATGGCACTTCCCACGAGACAGATCACTCCAAACTTCCATGCCTTCTCCCTCTCCCGCGTCCGAGCATACACTCGCAGCATCAGGAATAGAATATATAATGAGCTGAGGATGTAAAATATTTTGAAGAAGAAGTTCCATAGGGAGCCATAAAGACTGAGTTGGAAGATGTCTAAATAGCGGGTGACGAATACCAGGCAGTAGAGCGCCTGTGTGATAAGCGAGATTCCTTCCGAGCTGTGATTGCGGTGGATGGCATATATCAGAATACTTTTGGAGGTTATGTGGGACAGATCGCCCAGGATGCGGAAAACCTGTTGATAATGGACGGGTTAGTGGGAGGGTTACAACAGCCTCGTTGAGGGGAAGGGGTATCTGCCACAGCAACAGACAGCGGAGAACCCACGTTCATGACCATTTCGATGTCTTTGAAGAGTTCGTGGGCGTGTGCCCTATAGCACGTAAAGAACGAGAAGTGGCAGCCGCGAGGTGCTGAGATGTCGAAGTTCGTCTGTAGCCTTGCCTAATCACATTACGAGGCGCTGGACAAGCTGCTGAAGCAGATTATCTCTAGCGAGGGCTTGTTGTACTTCTATTTCGGGTTTGCCCTTTCTTCTCTAATCAACGGTGGCAATGTGGTGGCCGGGAATATAGGATTGTCTCGTTGTTGCGATAAGGAAACCGTGGATGCTGGAGTTTGTAGTCGGGACACGCTGCGAGAAGTACGGAGTGCGTACCTGTACATACATGGTGGCATGGTGGCGCAGCCTCAGTCTCAGCCTCAACCTTGGCCACACAAGCAAGACAAACCTCCATCTGTTCATCGACACAACAACACCAGTTTTGTAACACGAGTGTACGAAGAGCCTTTGGCGGCACTGGAGGCATTTAATAGCCCATCCCTGAATCTGATATTGCACGAAGGCTGGGGAGTGTTTAGGCCCCGCTATACGTGACGCTTGCAAGTCGCCGTCGCGGGGGTACACTTGGTTTCTTTCGTGTTGTTTTGAATATTTATCATGTACGAAGTCTCTGGATTCTGTTGTGATCTTGGCCTATGGGCTTTATATTGAAAGCGGTGCTCTCCTCGGAGAACTATCACCAACCCCTTTGGCCTCATAGTGAACTAGACTTGGAGCGTTGCAAATTTGAAACGAAGGAAACAGCTTGCTATTGCAAAGAGTTGCTGAAGTACCTGTTGCAATCTATCCCAGGTGTAGCTACAGATAGAATGGTTTTTACACTATCTAGATTCACTCAAGCGAGTGTTGATTCCTTATCCCCTTGTTGTACCCGCCTTTGCTGACAACGACTTGTTGACCCAACTCAAGCAGTTGGAAATCTGGGATGAGGGCCCGTTATTGATGGAAGCCCGCTCGAGTCGATGTGAGGACATCGTAAACCTAGCTGGAGGGTGGTGGTGGGAAACCACCACCACCACCCACTGGGCTCGCGACAACCTCAGGATCAAGAACAAGTGTCTGCTTCCCCAACAAACCATCACTCATCCGGCTTCCTGTCTGGGTAATTTGCATGAAGGGCTCGTACCCCACGGTCTTATTGGCCTGGTTAACAATTATCATATCCTGGGCATTAGGTGTGAATTTATTGGTATTTGTGGTATAAGGAGGGAGCACGTTGATTTCGGTCAGGATCGATTGATCGAATAGAAGTTGTCCGGTCTAAAGTTTTGTGGGTTGATGAGTAGCCAACCGCAGAGTTGGGGGGGTTGGCTTACGTGAGGTACTGCTCCTCCGACTACCTTGTTGTCCGAGACTGTATAGTTGACGTGTGCTTTGATCTTGAAATGGACGTCAGTATATGGAAACCTCTTATTGCGCATGCCAATCAGACTTACGTGGATATGTTGCGCTCGTCCAGGATACCAACCTGGGAATTTGGTGAGGCTATTGATAGTGAGCAAGTGTCTGTCTAAGAATCCGAATACACATACACTTGCACGACCCCATTCTCATCAGACTTGGCAAGACCACGCAAGAATGTCAACCCCTTAAATGAGTTAATACTAATGGTGAACAGGTGCTCATTAGCCACAGACTTACAGCAGTTTTTTGAGATGCAATTCCACCATAGGCACCAGTTACATTGCAGCTCCAGAAGTCAACAAGAACATCTTTCAATGGCTCACAGGTGTGAACGTTGATAAGTTGAAGGTCGAGAAGAAGGTCAATTCCGTTTTGGTCCTCTCTTATGTCGTCGCGGATTAATTCTCCGGCGACATCTAATAATCAGTCAAAGTCAGAAAACGATGTTTCTTTTTGGCAGTGGATCTCTTACAGAACGGTCCTTCCTCTTGTTCAGGGGCCAAAACACAAGCCGCTGCAGAGTCTACTCGTTTGTCGAAGTTTGCCTCTAGCCCGCGGCTTTCGAGATATTTGTTGACGAAGGACTCTGTGTTCTTATCTCTTCTGTCAATTTCTGCGCGTGACTTGAGCTTCGCAGCACATTTTGAATATGCCTCCGTGGTTCTTGCAACCAAAGCTTCACGACGTGCGATGGCTTCAGCAGACTGAGGAGGCCCATGTGCAAATACACTAGTAGCTACACCCAGGGCAGTTAAGAGAACAGCGTTGAATTTCATGGCGAATACTCGATAAAATGGAAGGTCAAAATAACGCTTGATGTCGTTTGAGTATGGATGAAGGGTTCTAAATGGCTTCCCAAATGTCTTTGCCTTGCTTTTAATACTCAGGAATCCCCTTGGTTAAACTTACTTCTCTTCGCTTCTTATGAATACGTCTACGTTTGCTTACGCGTTCTTTAATTTTGCATCTCCGCAGTTCATTTAGACGGACATATGAAATATCGGAATCAGCTTAAATGAGGTTAATACATCCAGCCTGTTTGTTGAGCGAATGTACAATATCGCATTGGTAGTTCAAGTGGTGTGGCGGGGATGTTTTCAGGGAGTGAAGCCGTCCACCTTCTAGAGCATATCAAGATGATATAAGGAACAACCTAGTCGTCTGCCTTTGTACCCGAGAATTATACCCAATGGCTGTCGTTCTATTACAACCAGCGATCTCGGGAGTTGCCGGGTATTGCGCGTTCACTGGGGTCTTGGTAATGCAATACAGTATAGGCATCGGATTAGTGGCCATCTATGCTTTAATTTGAATCCTGGTCAAATGGAGACAAGGATTCAGCCCCTGTTTTTATAAAATACAAGCTATACTCCGTAGACCTGCTAGATCAGTCTTGGTATTTGCGGGGAAACAGCTTGTTTTCGAAGTCGACCTGCCAAGCATGCCGCGTGTCCGGTTAAAACATGGCATATTATCAGCTATTATCACAAGCTATTATCACAACACAGGTTGGACCTGACTCAATTCTGAGGCATATGAGTTACTTGCACGGGTACTGGGGTTGCGGAAACGTCCGTACCTATTTCCTGTTGCGTACGAGTCATAATCAAAGAGCAAAGACAATTAAATACGTTCTCTGATATCCTCTCAATATGCTCCGAGCATTATCTGGATAATTTCGGACCCTCTCATATTAATAGCGACGGTAGTGTAGTGTGATAGCTATGCCCATACTTGGATTTGACTGTGTGCTTGATTTGGCTCTAGAGTTCAGTTGGATTCTGCCTTCTACATGGTCGTATGAAGTGGATGACCCTCATAACTTGAAGACGAACTCTAAAACTAGGTCATATTACATATACTGCGATTAGTACCACTAGGATCAAAAATTTATTGTTTTGCACAGATTGCGTTTAATAGAAGTACATCATTCTTGCTGCTTTGAATAGGGGGCCTACGGGATAGGGGAGTTTGATCTCAATTGCAACATTTGAGTTATTTGAAAGAATTCCAAAATGTTTTTAATAGGAGCAAACTTATATGATATCACACCTATACCAGGATATCCAACTCTATTCTCAAGTCAATATACGAGACCCATGTTTTAACGGATATGATTCGGCTTTTGAGGGGCTGATCAACTGGAGTAACAATCCGCAATAGATCGATATTCTCATTTTGGGATGACTAGTATCGTATCGTATCAACTACGAAAACTATCAGAACTAGAAACTCTTGGCCAACTTAACCTATCTCGTTCAGTCTGCCAATCATTGATTCATTAGAGGTAGTTGGGCTTCAGCACAGCTCTTGCACAAGTGTGCGGGACATCATTTGGACCACACCCAGACCCGCTATCATAGGGTGCAATCAACTGAAACAACTGCGGGGCATTAAATCCGTGATGCCACTCACAAACAAGCCACCCATCGTGCAGCTAGAATGGACTATCAATCACCAACTCCTCGTTGCTATTAAGCTTCCACGCCCATCCTTCTCCCTGGGGCCCTTGCCTGGCGCTAATGTAAACAGACTCCCACCTGCCGTAATTTATATCCTGTGGATCGGCGAGCAGTGCCCCAGGATAGCCTATGTCGAGTATCAGTTTGCTACTGCTGAGGCAGGCGCTGTCGCCACGATTATGTACGAAGTCAGGATCGGCCTGTGCGGCGCCCGTATGCCAGGCTTTCACTATTGTATTGTGAGTTAACCTTGTATTTGGGGAGCGAGGTAGTCTTGGCTTACGGCTCCAGCCGTCGTAGGTCTTATGGCCCGACGTGACAAACATGTTGATATGACATTCATGGGTACTGTTTACGGTTCCTGAACCGTAGTCCCGGCGTCTAGCTAATTGCTGAGAGGCCACAGATGGTGCGGCGCATATGAGCGTTGTAAAGAGGATTGGGAGCAGCATAAGAAGTTGGTTGAATGAAGTTATATTTCCTGACTTCCAATTTTCTCCAAACTTCGAAGTGTGATGGCCGAGATGGTAGGGTGTAGGGTGTTGAGGTATGTAGTGGGTATGGCCCTAGCCCGCGGGAATATAAATTGAGAAAGGATTATTCGCATTCGTCTTAAGAGATGATAATTTCGAAGTAATGATGCGCTCCATTATATATCGTGTAAAATGACCCACTATTGCTACCATACAAAGGCTTCCACTTGTATTACCTACATCCTTCGACGGCCGCCAAATTCCGGGCCAAGATGATCGCAAACTTGGCCTCCAACATCATCATATTTCAACCACATGATGGGAATACCAGTTCGTTGTCACTTGGCAAACAGTTACGGAGGTAGCTTTGCGGAATTGGTTCCTAATGCTAGGATCTTATCATTAGATAACTTATTTCATCTCCACTTGGTAAGCGTTTGGCATGATATAATATCGTAAATGGGCGGGGTCACTGTTGCTACCCGCAACTAAATCAAACCTGATGTCGTCCGGTTACCACAGCCCCAGGACTCGCTCCGTGGGAAATATAGATAAGGAAAGTAATTCTACTCAGCAGTCTACAATCGATTAGATTGATAGATCTACCGGGGTCTGTTTTCTGAATGCCTTTCTACGCCATGCGAATGGCTCTGATAGCAGATCGAGAGTGTATTTCCTACTCCAGCGACACTTCATGACGGGTCATTCGTATAGAAGGGTTAGTTGCGTTAAATGACACATCGGGTGCCCACAGATGTTTCTTACCTGCAATATCCCGGCGACAGCAAACACATTCGAGAAAATATCAAAGCTAAACCACGACTTGACGCTGGCATACTTCTTTACGCTGTTGATGTTGGGTGGAAGACAGTAAATAGATGAGAGAGCCTGCTGGAACAGCTGAGCAATCGCGGACGAGATAAGAAGCAACGAGTAACAGAAACAAAGGAACAGCCTTGACTTTGCCTTGCTAAAATTGATAAATCAAGGGACAAGACCGAGAATTGCACCAGGAAATCCCATCAACCTGACTTCCACTTACATTATTCCCCTCCATGCTCTCTGATTATCTACCTAAATTGTCAGGAGATATCATCAAGAGTATCGCCGAATCCTTAAATTGCCAAAGCGCTAGGGACGCAACAATTTTGGCTTGAGCGGTACAAATTGTATCTCTCTTCTAACTGTCGGCCAAGTGAGAAGCAGAGGACGGCCATATCAGGTAGACAATAATTAATTTTAATCGAATTCTAAAGATGCCCATTCATGCAGCTTCATCCTCGATTTCCAAATCTCCAACCTTGAACGTTTTCCCTTTCCGATTCTCATAATCGGTATGGTCATGATAGTTCTTGACTCTCTCCCTCACATATTGTAATCCCGTAACCTTCTGTTTTAGTTCCTGGTCATTCAGCTCCTCTTTTATCAGCCCAAGCCTCCTAAGCAAAGGCGATGGCGCCGGGGCGATGTCTGTATCGTTACCTGGCCTCACAAAGTAGAATATCCCCAAACGATGAATATGGTCTTGATCTGCAGGTGGTCGAATGACCCGGTGGGTTGTGGATTTGAGATACCCGGCGGACCAAAACTGCATCGCATCTCCGACATTGCAGATGATGCCTCCGTCGACTGGTGGAACATATTTCCAGTCTCCTTCTTTGGTTTTGATTTGCAACCCGGCAACGTTTTGGCTCCATAGGAGGGTTAGGGATCCAAAGTCTGTGTGAGCCCGTGACCAGAGGTTCTCTACCAATGCATCCTGAGATACAGGGCGAGGCCGGTATATCATGTAGCGTAGGTGGTCCTCGGACTTCGATGTATATTCATGTTTCGAGGAGAAATAGTCTGGCGGGAGTTCAAGTATGAGAGCGAAGAGTGTGAAAATTTTAGAAGCAAGTTCAAGAGACCGCTTGAAGATCATGTGAGTAATTGCGTTGTATTTTCCTGCAATAAAGGGAAAACCTCACTCTTGAGAAGCCCTCGACCTCAGCTAGAAAACGGTTGAAGAAGTCATGTCGAGGCTCGTAGGCCAATTCGGGAATGAATTTTGCGATGTTTACCTACTCGCTCGTCAGCATCCCGTTCGCTGTGCGTCTAAGGAGCGGATCTCTTACGCTCTCCACGTTATCGAGAACTTCGGTACCCATGATTTTCTTTTCGTGGGCCTAATCCGGGTTCAGCAAATGGTGTTTTCCCAACTCAACCTATACCTGATCGGATGGGAGCTCAACTTACAGCTCGATATCCGAAATAGTTGCCTTGGCCGAAGTCGCACCTCAATTCGGGCTTGTTCTTCTCCTCCAGCGGCAGGTCGAAGAATCCTTGGCCAATGCTGTACTGTCTCCGGACTTCTTCATCGGTGAATCCGGTCCCGGTAACGCTGAAGAAACCTGTGGTGTGGACCTGTCAAGCAAGACCCCGTCAGACCAGCCTTGAGCAAAACTCAGGCCACAGCACTGGGCCACCTACTGCATGGCGAAGCTCTTCGGCCAGCCTTTCTTTGCCACCAGGATTGTCAAAAGACGAAAAGTCAATCACCGCAATATCGGCCCATGAAAGGTCGGCCGTCGTCGGCTCTGGGCGTTGCCATTGAGGGAGTGGCAGCGGCGCTAGCGAAATTGCTGAAACCATGGCGAACAGTAATATAGTAATATGGCAGCATGCGAAGTAGAATTAAAGAGAGGAGAGGGGAGATCCAGACCAGAAACCAGGAGGTTGGAATAGAACGACGAAACCTTTATATTAATATCTAGATACCCCAAGTCGCGAGGCCACTAACGTCCATTCCACTTATGTTGTTCAAGATACCCACCCACCTAGGTAGCTAAGGTACCTACTAGTACGAAGCACCTAGTACACAGGCAGGTAGCTTATTTGGCAATTCGAATCCTCGTACTACATGGATTCATGGATCCGCCTCATAGGTTAAAAGGCACTGGTGAAGCAGAACCGATCTCGCAGAGGCGGGTGTGGTTCGTGATAACCTCCACTTGGAGTGAAGCATGTGCCGTCGTGATTAAAGGGGGTTCGCACGCAATCCTGCCTAGCAGAAGACGTGATTGTGCCAGAACAGAACATGCGCGGCCGGCAGCAGTGTAGCCAGGCGCAATGGAGTGAGAGTACTTGCGATGTTCAATAATGTTCAGATATCTCTCGTCTAGGGGGTGCAGTAACAGTGAACATCGTATGGTTGCATATTGGCGGTTGTACTGTGCAGCGTGCTGTGTAACTGTGTTGTGGTGTGTTGTGGTGTTTTGTGGACGAATATATTATATTATTTACTTGGTACTCGAGTAGAGGAGTACTCGTCTAATATCATAGTGGTTCACACGCTATGGCAACCCCCCTTCCATCCACCAAGGGGGCTGCAGTCTGAGAAACTTATAGGTCCTACAATCACCATTACCACTGCCTCCACCTCTAGTACAGTCTCTATAGGAACCGAATTAATTCAGTTTTGATAATCGTTATATTTGCGGTCCTTACTAGATCACTAGAGAACAGGATCAGAGACTGCGATGGATGAGGGATAGGAGCATTCCATTCATAAAATATCTAGATAAATATTCTTCATCACCACACCAAAGCCCCATTCGAATTGAAAAGGTATGTACAGTACATTAACAATCCGATATCCATAAAGCCATTTCCTCAGTTGCCACTGGCCCCCTGTCTTATCCAGCCCCTGGGGACGCCATACCCATGCAGTGCCGTGAAAATCAAAAACAATAAACAATTCAGAATAACTGCTTGCGCGTCTTGCATCATCTCCCATCCTGCATCCATCTCATCATTCCGTCCGGTAGAACTTCTTGTACAACAAATGCAGGAACAAATTAACATTGAGCCTCATGCCCCCTTCAAACAAATCCATGTACTGATTATTGGCAAATTGCGCGGCCAGAAGGCTATCCATTGGGACCTGTGCGCTCGCGCCAGGGATTTGTATACTGGCCCTGCTCCCTTCGATGAAGAAGATACCGACCTCGTCGCAAGAGATCGTCAAATTAATCTTGTCCCATTCCCGGTCACTGTAGCCTTTCCATGATACGAGGACGCCTTTATCTGAAAGTGTTCGGGCTGAGTATTTGAAAGAGCCGAATTTGGGTTTGCGACCAGAGCGCTCGAGTTCCCTTTCGTGGTTGTATTGCTTGGAGAAGGGCATGAGAAAACGTTTTTTGCTATGAACTGTAAGTATTTGCTTTGCGAGAAATCCAGCGTTAAAACATACCCCTTCTTCTGTAGAGTCATCATGGCCTGTTCAATATAATTGTCGTAGCTTTTCCTCTGAGACTCCAGCCAGTCAGCCTTCTCGCCGAGATTTCCTAGGGTGAGTCGCACGCCTTCAAGTTCACGTTGTCGCTGGACGCGTCTTCGGCTCTTGGTGCGAATATCAAGTGCGATAGCGTTCAAAATATCCTGGTAGTGGTTGTGCCGTGAAATGCGTCCAAATTGTTCAAGTCTCATGATATTCTCCAGCGCTGTTCGTTTCAATTCCTTGTATGACATGGATTTTATATCGACCAGAGTATTTGCATCCGAGTAAGCCCCACGAGTTCGGCTGCCCTCGGCGAATTCTTCTCGAAGCAAGGCGTGCCACTTCTGATCGTCTTCTCTGGAGATTGGCCGAACCAGAATGTCCATGAGATTCGGACCCGACTGCACCCTGATGATATACAATATGCAGCGCTTAGTTTCCATGAAGAGAGCCTTTGCCTCTGCTTCGGGATCTTCAACGTCGTGTAACTTTGGATTAAGGGTTAGTTGAATCTCTCCGGATGCTACCCCTAACATCTCAGTTTCGTTGTGCTTCGCGCTACCGAGTTCTTGTACCATTTCCCTAAGCATATCGTCTCGATTAGGGCACAAGAAAGCTAGATCCGCCGCAACCAGTTTGTGGATAGAAAATATGTCTGCCATCTTGATGTAGAGAGTGGGCTTCGACTTAGCGTATAGATCATTGAACTCGTCTATATCAAAGGTACTCTCAGCATCGGGAACAGATACAATGTTTGAGAAGATCAGACGCATTCGTTCGATAGCATCTCCCACATATGCGTTCAAAGGTTGGAGATAGACGTTTTCCCCCCCAAAAAGGCGTCCTGATGCAACCTGACTCAAGACTTTCGCGACTTCGCCCAAATTACGCTTTTGTAGAGGTGTAAGCTGCTTTTCGATAACGCCCATAGACTCGGGAGCTGTTAAGGCAGGCTGGAGATAGAACTTCCATAGCCAATGGCCGATTATTTGGAGAAGATGGTGCTGAGGCTCGCGTGGAAAATGTTGGCAGAGAGCCTCGAAGACTTGCTGGCACACAAATCGAATACCGTAAGGCATTTTATGTAAGAGAGCTTCTAAGGCCAAGAGGAATTGGTCGGAAATCTCGCGAAGATCCCTTAGATGATCGATAAACATATCTCGCGTTTCCAGGTCTTTGATAGCAACTTCCCGGGGAACATCTAACATTCTCTGGCTAGGTCTTCCAGTCCGAAGTTCCTCGTTATTGATTGCGGAGCGATAAATCTGCATGGGGTCGCTTTCCAGATCGAGGGCAGGATCTTCAATGATGTTCGTCTGAATCAAAGGTCCAAGGAGTTCGCGGAGATATTTCCTATCTCGTGGCGAGCGGGTGTAGTTGGCTAGGAGTTTACTCCAAAAGAAGTTGCCACGCAGGTATTCTTGGATTGAGGTCACACCGTCCACTTCCTCCTTTGCTGATCGAGCGATGAGCTTCAGGAGATAATATTCCTCTCTTCTCTTCTGAGCATACCCGAACAGTCTCATCATCAAGGTCTCTATCTGCTTGCATTCCTTTTCAGCCGTCCCCTGCTCCCGGATCCGCTTGAAGAGGCGTGCAAGATACTGCGGTTGGGTTTGTAGTGTGAAAAACACCTGTTGGTAAGATTCCAGTTTTTTTCTTGAATTTTTGTTCAACGCCTTCAAGTCGAATTGGTTTCCAGAAGCCATGGAGGTGTTGACGAGAAGATTCCCAGAATGTCCGCCAAAATTCCTTTGATGCTTGACAACTTCGTCCAGGGTTATCTTGTTCTTGACTAGTAATGCGATTTTGATATCCAGCTGATCAATATACTGTTCTGCCGTTTCATTTTGGCGAACTTGCTGTACCACGGTCTTGCGTAATCGTTCAAACTCAATCTCTTCGTTGAAGTCAAAATCACTGTCGTTGAGCAAATGAACGAAGTTTTTGACGGTATTTGCAGGAGGATTCTTGCCAGTCGTCAAGCTCTTATAGGCCTCCCCTTGTAATCGACCACGAACAAAGCTCTGGATCTTCACAACCTTTTTCATGTTCTCCTTGAAGAAGCGCTGTTTCTCTGCAAACTTGGCCCTCACCAAGCATGCCTTGGCTGCGGCTTGAATGGCGATAATTGATTCTTCTTCAGCATCCAATTCGCTAAGCACCATGGCGATGTCATTTCGCAGAAGAACAGCCCGGGAGAAGGCTTGTAATTGGATGATTTCAGAAGAGTGAGATTCAAGGTCCTCAAGCAGACTTCCAGTCTGTTGTCGCTGTAAATATCCTCTTGCTAGGGCCTGCAGCTGGCAGATTTGTCGAGTTTGAGCAGCAAGTGCTTCATCGTCAGAGGCTACTTGTTTCCGAAGTAACAATCCTCGAATAAGAGTTTGGAGTTGCACTATGGATGATTCCTCAGTTCCCAACCGGGAGATGGTCTCGGCTACGCTATTTCGCACCGCGGCAGCACGGCCGAAAGCCTGCATAGTCGTGAATAGCGCGCTGTGAGTCTCCAGCTCCCTCCTAGTTGACTGAATTTCACCTCGGGCCGCCTGTCCTCTAACTACTGCCTGGAGAGCTCTCCAAATTGGTGCTGAGGCCTGGAGTGTTTCTCTCTGGCGAGAGATCTGATTTCTGGTCAGCATGGCCCTCGAGAAAGCCTGTATCGCCCTGATAGTATTCTCTACGCGCCAGAGCTCCTCATGATCATCAGCGATTAGATTTCTTAGCAGCATGGCCCGGATAACAGCTTGCAATTCTATCACTGGCCCGGCCAGAGACCTTGTTTCCATCTTTTGACTTTGCAAAGATCTCCGAGAAATATATCCACGAATGCTGGCTTGCAATTCCTTTACTCCAAACTCTTCACGGCGCAACATGGACCTTGTTATGCGTACCTCATCACGGGCTTTCTTTGCCCGAACCAGGCTCTGCAACTTCAACACATCTCCCTCTCTGCTCTTCCAGAATGATTCCCGGTGCAGCTGCCGCTGACGCACCAAGAACCCGCGGGCACCGCTCTGTAAATTGACGGCAAATCTACGCATGTTAAGACGATATTCCGCAATCTGCCTTGCAAATTCTCCGCGAATCCGGGATTGAAGTTCGACTATGAGAAATTCGGAGTCCCACAACCCTTGCATGATATCGGTGCAACGCATGCGCAGGGCAGCGCCTCGAATTTGGGCCTGGAGATCGATAATTGCGACTTCATTCTCCCCAAGTTCCCGATCGATGCGGTCCTCTTCGCTCTCAACTGGCTCTGGTTCAGGGGTAGGCTCTACTCCGAAATCTGCACCCATATTTCCAAAACTCGGCATGCTGACCCCAGCCTTGTCCAGCCCCTTTTGCATAGCTTCCAGCTCATGATGCTCGAATTCCAGCTGACCAACAAGGTTACCAATCCGGAAATCAACAATGCCTTTCCGGAATAATAACCAACTAAGGGCATGGATGCAGTATATGACTTTTGGGATGTTCTTCTTCTCGTATAGGTCAATGAGCTCAAATCGGAACAGGTCGGGGAGCTCGACTTCGGCGAGGAATCGGAAGAAAATGGCAATGTTGTCGGAGTGCCGATATTGTAACTTTGCATGGCGGAATATGCGAGTCCGCCGCTCTGGATACAAAGCATCAACAATTTCTGCGAGAGTAACGCCGTCTCTCAGTGCTTCCTCTAGCTGCACGATTGGGGGTATGGGACGTTGTAGGATATCTTCGATCCACTCTTTCGCTTCGCCAATGTGACATAGGTATTCGTAAGCTTGCAAAAATTGTCTTTGCTTGTCCATCCAATTCCGGCCCTCCCATGCATAGCTACCATTACCTCTATTGGCCGCAACAGCACTCTTTCCACCTGGCGCAGCATCGGCTCGCTGCAACCTTCGCCGTCCGTGGAGTCCGACTACCTCTTGTGCCGGAGAGGTGATGTTAAAGTCCTCGGCAGACCCATTCTCGGCAAATTTGGACAGCGTGCGGAGTTGGCTGGTCGATGATTTCTGCAAGCTCTGGAGATCTGGTGCAACTAGTGGGCTGTGGTGCTGCAGTGCCTGACTACGGCCAGATGCTCCCGGCCCAATATTGATAGAGTCTGCGCGACTGAGTATCATCGAGTTTGGTCGGATTGATGAGAGATGCGACCTAGGGGTTGGTGTAGATGTAGGTGCATAGTCTTCGCGCATAAGTTTGACATTGTCTATACTCTGGCCGCGAGAGTGATTATATGCATTCCTATTCTCATTTTTCTCAATAGGTGAAGGGCCGGGAGGCTGTGGGAGTGGTCGGAGCGATTGCCTCACGCTCTTGTAAGGCGCATCCGGGCTTGATCCAACACTGCCATTACCCCCGCTACGTATATTTTCAATCCCAGGCGGTCTCAAACCTCTCCCCTCGCTGAGCCCTCTCTTGTGGCCGTATCCGTATCCGCTCGAAGCTGTTGATGACAAGGTGCTTGTGCGACTTAACTCGAAGGCACCCGAGGATGCCGAATGCGTATTTGAATACGCGGATGATACTGTTGACGCGTTGGACGGCTGGCGAGGGAGAGAGGAGTAGTCGGCAGGTTGTGACGGGCGAAGGGGATACTGGTAAGTCATCGCGCTGCTCCGAGTGATTATTGTGTGGTTGTTTGTCTAATTTGGTTGCCAGATCACAAACAAGAACATCAGAGGGCGGATGTCGTAAACATGGGTTCGGAGGCCGTCCTTCCGGCCACGCAAGGCGGGTGTAGCTTTTCGCAGAGGCTTTGGCTCTGGGTATATTGATTGTAGGGTCAACGCGGGAATATACCTACTGCCAGTGTATTCGATCTGCACTTAGATCTGTTGACGATCCAACCAGAGTCGCGATGGAGCGCGCAGCGCAGGAGAAAGGATGTCGCCGGGCGTGAGGCGTAGATCGAGAGATGAAGAAATCGTCGGAATCGCAAAAGAAGCTCTAGTCCTACGCAGCGATGGAAGCGCAATACAATCGTCCAAGTCTGTGATGTGCTGTATGTACTCGAGTAACCTGATGGAGGGGGTTCGCCATCGCCAAAGTGACGATTTTGACAGTTGTCACAGCAACGCAACCCAAACGAGAAAAACTCCGGCAGAACTCCGGCAGCTCGGCCCGGCAGAATATTTCTCCTAGCAAGTCCCCACACCGTCCAATGCACTCCACCAAAATTTTCGAACTTCAGAAAATCTTTGTCCTTCTTCTTTTTCTCTTACTTGGGAGAAGGAAGAAGGGACTTCAACCCGTCGACTGTCAGATACAGATCCCACATTACATCGACTACATCCTGTCTTACCCTGCCTCTCCACAATCCTATCTTTTCGGTCTTGGCCTGTTGTCTGTGTTTCATCTGATACTCACTGCACCTTTTCACGATGCCTCACACCAACGGCGGCAGCAAGTCGCAATCCTCCTTTTTTGGCGCTGCAAAAGACCTTCTGGACCCATCCAAGGCCCTTGAAGCTCTCAGTGAGTACGAGGAGCGTGATGGCCTGGATATCAAGTCGCTATTGGACTCCAAGAGCAATGGTGGCTTGGCCTACAATGATTTCTTGGTCCTGCCAGGCTACATTGGCTTCGCAGCATCCGAAGTCGCTCTCGATGCTCCTGTGACGAAGCGGATTACTTTAAAGACTCCCTTTGTCTCGTCGCCCATGGATACCGTCACTGAGCATGACATGGCTATCCACATGGCCTCTCAAGGAGGTCTTGGTGTCATTCACCACAATTGCTCAGCTGATGACCAAGCTGAGATGGTGCAAAAGGTAAAGCGCTTCGAAAATGGCTTTATCTTGGACCCTGTTGTCCTGCACCGTGACACTACCGTTGGAGAGGTCAAGGCTCTGAAAGAGGAATGGGGCTTTGGTGGCTTCCCAGTGACTGGTAAGCACATCCATTTTTTCTATACCCAACACCAATCTATACTTCTATGATTAGCAAAATTTTACATATAACTTTCGTTCATCCGTATTGACCGTAAGGTCGTGGGGAATCAATCTATGCTCTTTATGATTCAGAGTCTATAATTACATACAACTCTTCGGACTATTTTGGGTTTCCTTGTGCTAATGCAATGTGAATTACACAGAGACGGGCAAGCTGGGCTCCAAACTTATCGGCATAGTTACTAATCGGGACATCCAATTCGAGGAGAATTACGAGCTTCCAGTTTCTGCGGTGATGGTAACTGATCTCGTCACTGCCGCTGCCGGAACAACATTGGTGGAGGCCAATGCAATTCTCGCCAAATCCAAGAAAGGGAAACTCCCGATTGTCGACGCCAGCGGCAACCTCGTCTCCATGATCTCTCGATCCGATTTGACTAAGAACCTGCATTTCCCGCTCGCTTCTAAGCTGCCCGACTCGAAGCAACTCATCTGTGCCGCTGCCATCGGCACCCGGCCAGAGGACAAGGTTAGACTGCAGAAGCTGGTTGATGCCGGCCTGGATATTGTTGTTTTGGATAGTAGCCAAGGCAATTCCATGTACCAGATCGAGATGATCAAATACATCAAGGAGAAATATCCCGCGTTGGATGTCATTGGAGGAAACGTGGTTACCCGCGAGCAAGCTGCATCCCTTATTGCGGCCGGTGTTGATGGTCTTAGAATTGGTATGGGAAGCGGAAGCGCTTGCATTACACAGGAGGTGATGGCTGTTGGCCGACCTCAAGCTGCAGCTGTCTACAATGTCAGCTCGTTCGCTGCTAGGTTTGGCGTTCCTTGCATGGCAGATGGCGGCATCCAGAATGTAGGACACATCGTTAAGGGTCTTGCGCTTGGAGCCACCACCATCATGATGGGCGGCCTCCTTGCCGGTACCACCGAGTCTCCTGGCACCTCGTTTGTCAGTCGTGAGGGCAAACTGGTCAAAGCCTACCGTGGCATGGGCAGCATTGATGCAATGCAAGACAAGAAGGCTGGCTCCGGAGGAAAGGACAGCCAGAAGAGCAATGCTGGAACGGCCAGGTACTTCTCCGAGGGAGACAGCGTCCTGGTTGCACAAGGGGTTTCTGGCGCCGTGGCCCACCGCGGGTCGGTGACGAAGTTCGTGCCCTACCTTGCGGCGGGCCTGAAGCACTCACTTCAAGACTGCGGGCAGAAGAGTTTGACTGAGCTCCACGAGTCCGTCGCCAATGGGACTACACGCTTCGAAATCAGAACGGCCAGTGCACAGCTCGAGGGTGGTGTCAATATGGAGAATTATGAGAAGAAACTCTATGCGTAATTAGGAGGATGGAGACTACGGCGATGCGCTGTAATTAATGAGACTTTGGTGCTATGAGCCTATGACTGGGCATTGGGACGGATTCGCGATTATTGGGCTGGAGTTTTGAGGGCGAATTTGGTGAAGCATTACATCAAATAAAACAAAGTATGCTTTGCGTCCGTGACCGGCATCCTTATTCCCAAATAATACTTGTTTGTCCTCAATATGTGAAGCGAAAGCATTGGGTAAGTCAGCCTACGGATGCCCTAGGGGAAGCAACGAAAGGAACGCGAGATTTTTCTTTTAACTCTCCTTATCCTTCTTACAGAGGGAAGCCTTCATTAGGAGACATTATACCGTAGGTAAATGTCAATCTCGGGTTAATGAACGTCAATTAGTGAGACAGGTCGCACTTCCAGCGACAGAGGTGACACACAGGAACATGAACAAAAATGTTAGATACTAGAGACTCGGGAAGAAAACCGGACAAACGGCCGAGGCACTGGGCACAATCAAATCAGGTTGCTGTGATGGCATAAAGTTCGATGTTTGGAGTGTTTGTTGATAATTTACATAATGATCGGTTTTGAACCGGCTGCTCCCACGTATTACCCACAGCCTTATTTTCAGGATGTATTCCTATCTCCTTCAAGATACGGCATTATGCCTTCTTGGTCGTACTCTTCTTAGCAAGTAGGTACTCCATGAGCCCATTCTCCATTGCCCCTGTCCAGCAGCAGCCGTTATGACATTATGCTGCAGCGTGGCACCAGCATGCCTAACTGCCCCGTGACTGTTACCTTGTAGGCCTAAAGGTAGGTGGGTACCTACACCGGTGGCCCAGCAGCCATCAGATATTCGGCATATCGAAAACCATCATTCAAATCTTTCAGGCCGTCTTGATTTGTAAAGCTTGATTTGTATCTCAATAGAGTCTACGCACCTAAATAGTTGACTCAGTTGGGTTCAGATGCAGAGTACGGTTCGTGGACATCGCCTGAGTAGATGTCAAAGAACCCTAGCCCAGGTTGGGAATTGGCAACCTCGATTCCGCTGCGGCCGAGTGCAAGCATGGGATGACAATCAACCATGGTGTTATGCTCACAGCTAAGATTTTAAACTTGGCGATAGTTTCGCCCAGTTCCAAGATACAGCAGGCCACAGTCCAGATTATACCTATTGTAAACCTCGCAACTATCGAGTCTTAGATTATTATCCCGGTTTACCCGGCCACGCTTCAGATGATGGGGCAGCAGCGCTATGAATTTGCAATGGAGAAGAAGCTTCTATTTCCGAGTCGCACACAGCCGTTTGGATCATGGAGGTTGCAAAATAGATGATGCTTGATAGCCAAGAATCGCTTCACTAATTGGCAATAAACTCCACGTGCGAGGAGCACTTTGGAAAAAATGAATCGTAATTGGATTCCCGAGCGTTCCAGAGCAGTGACTGTAACACAACATTAGCATCCCAAGCGCTCGAGTTTAATATTAACAGCCTCAACTCTGGTAGATCAAAGGAAAACTAACATCAAACTAAGTTCATCGGCAACTATTTTGCTACGACACTCCTCTTGACGGTTTTTGCATCGGATACCACGGCAGGACGAAAAGATCTTCTCGAGTGCAATGCGATGTAACCGTCCGAGAAACATCGAGAAACTCCATTGTCTGCTGCGAAATGACACCCGTTCAGGAAGGTATTGATGTGCTGGCTTATCTCTTTGACCAAGAATACACGGCGGTGTCCCAACCAGCGAATGCAGTTGACGAGCGTGCCCGGTGATGTGAGGGTAGGTCCCAGGAGCGGCAGTCGGCCGTTGACTACTTATATTAATTAATATAATCTCAATGGATGAGTTCCAATTCAAGGAAGGCTGAGGGTCTGAGCAAGCCGTAACGGCAAATTCATGGCCACAGAATCGTATTCAACGCGGAACTCTACCACACTGATTTTGAGGTAGTTTCGCAGGGGAAGCGCACACCGATATCTCCATATACACTTGCAGAGGATTGGCACTGCCGAGAGTCGTACCGAACAAGTGAAAAAGATATATGCAGCAACGCCAACGTCTTTTGCGCCACGAGCTAGCGACAGTCGCAGGGTGGTGGAGGGTCAACTCATCGGCGCCGGTCATCACGAAAGATAAATGGGGTGGGGATACGACGAGATTCTCATATGTAGCAGGTGCCAAGACACGAAGGTATATTAAACGGCATTGCGCCCATGATGGGGTTCAAGCAGAGGAGCGCTCAGGTCCCCCAAAAAGGGATTTGGGCGCGGGATGACGAGCAGCAGAAGCGTCTTTAGTACTTCGTAAGACAACATCATGTACCGGAGGCTGGGTTAGGGGTGGGGGTGGGAGTGGGAGTGAGTCGGGAGCAGGAGCGTCCCCGATAAGGCCCAGGTTTTTGCTTGTGCTTTGCGGCGATCACTGAGAATCTCTCCTTTCACTTGAATGGGATGGTTGGGCAGGACCCCCGGGCCAAGTGCAACACCGGTGCGAAGCACTCGAGAACCGATCATCCTGAGAGCGAATTGGCCGTCGGCAGATCATCGACGCCTATCAGCAGGTGCTGCCTTTGGGCAACCAGGGCATGCAAGGGCGGGCATGACACGCAACCTGGTGGCGGCGAGTAACCAGGAAACCGAGCTTGTCGCCAGTGGGTGAGGCTTTTCGCGCTACCCTACTAGATAGCTGCCGGCGTCTCGAGGCAGTTGACGTTACTTTCGTGGTTTGAGGTTGTTGGCTGTTGACGGTTGTCCTCCAGGTTGGGAGAAGATGTCGCTTAGCTACACCTCACCTTACCCGAGTAGCGGCCTCCAGTCCCTGTTCTCGTCAGCGGGAGATCATCTGCTTCAGCCCAACTCTTACGACCTCCCGTTTGTAGTTCTCTCGTCTCCAGCAAACAACCCTCCCTCGAACATCGACATTCCTCGCGCCCGGGTCCTCTGGGCTCTGCTCGTGCCTCCGTCCAGGGCTGACTCTGTCACGTCTTTGCGTCTGGGCTCTGGCACCGGCTGCCCGTCCCCGAAGTGGCAGGTTGGCAAAGACATATCACGGAGAGGAATCGGAGATCGGGCCAGGTGCTGCCCTTTTCCAAAGCTATCCATCCCCTTCTGACGTTTGCCGTGGTATTTGGGAACGTTCCCGCAAGGTTCGAGGTTTGTCTTGCACACCATCGCGGAGAACTGCTTCCTCTTCGGCGCACACCCATCTTGACGAACGAGCGGATTCCTGTTTAGGCCATGATATATCTGGGCCTCACTTGATGGAAATGGTGTGCAGGGACAAGTCAATGGCCCCATCCGGGCTTATCTTGACCTCAAACCCGCTCGGCAATTGAGGTTGTAACCGGCAGACGGACCTAAGGGCCACGCTTTTATGCACTGCATGATATTCCACTTCATTGCTTCGATGAAGCGAATCTGCAGCGGCGCCTTCCTATGAGATCTTTGGGACGATGAGGAACTTGGGCAGTGGTACCGCTTGCCAAGCCTCTCTGGCATGTCTTCGTATATGTTTTCAATCTCTCGTGTTGATCAGCTGCCAATTCCATCGTAGTCGATACGGGGACACCTAAGGTAGCACACTTTTCAAGAAGGTGTTTAAGTCAAGTTCAAGTTTGAAGTGCCTCTTGATGTGGTGTTCAGGGGACCGGGCCTTACCTTCGTCATAGCGAACGATTATGAAGCCATCCTATCTTGCTTCAACATTTCTAGTCTCGGACAAGGTTCGATGATGCTTGGGAAATATAAATATGTCCTTGGTTTCCTACTCACAGCCCTTTCCATCGCCAGTCTCCCATCCCTTCTTATTTATAAAACAACTATTCCTGAGTGCCCCATCAAACAGCATCTTTGACCATGGCCCCATATCTTGCTAAGCTCGCCGCATTGGCAGCAGTCATTGCACCCCTTGTCTTCGCAGCACCCGCTTCCAACCTCAAGGTTCGGAATTCTGATGCCACCAATGTGGTGCCGGATAGCTACATTGTGGTGTACAACGACCAGGTCAGCGCTGCGACTGCCGCCTCGCACATCGATAGGGTTAGCTCGCTGATCTCAAAGCGCGATACCGACGGAATTGGAGCAACCTACGATATGGATCTGCTGAAAGGGTATCAGATCACTGCCGATGAGGATACCATTCAACAAATTGCCGCCTCACCAGAGGTAAGTCTGATTCGCCGATAGCTACATTATGATTTCTCACACTTCTAGGTCGCATACATTGAGAAGGATGGCAAGGTGCAAGCCTGGGATTTGTTGACGGAGTCTGATGCACCGTACGGTCTTGCCCGCGTTTCTCACAGGACCCTTGGAACCTCTACATCCTACGTCTATGATTCCTCAGCTGGCAGTGGTGTCACTATCTATGTCGTGGATACTGGCATCTACATTGAACACGCTGAATTTGGGGGTCGGGCTTCGTTTGGTGCTAACTTCATCTCTGGCTCTCCCGTAAGTCGCTTCATGCTCATATCTCCAAGATGAGGCTAACGATGAGCAGAACACCGACGAGTACGGTCATGGAACCCACTGTGCTGGAACAGCAGCAGGCACTACCTACGGTGTAGCCAAGAATGCCAAGCTCGTCGCTGTCAAGGTCCTCGACAAGAATGGCTCCGGATCGTTTTCCGGCGTGATCTCTGGAATTCAATGGGTGGGTAACAATGCTGCTCCCAATTCGGTCCTCACCATGTCCCTTGGAGGCGGCCAATCCTCCGCTGTAAACTCAGCTGTCGCCAGTACTGTCAGGGCTGGGGTGACCGTCGTAGTCGCGGCTGGCAATTCCAACGCCGATGCAAGCGGCTACTCTCCTGCCTCTGAGCCTACCGCTATCACCGTTGGCGCTACAGACTCCTCTGATACCCGAGCCTCTTTCTCTAACTGGGGTAGCCTCCTAGACATCTTTGCACCAGGCGTTAATATTCTCAGCTCGTGGATTGGCGGGAGGACTGCCACCAACACCATCAGCGGTACCAGCATGGGTAAGTGGCAAATCCTTTTTGATGTCAGCGTGACTTTTTGGATTCCCGGCTGACATTGAAACTATTAGCTACTCCCCATATTGCTGGCCTTGCAGCCTACCTCATCAGCCTTGAGGGCTTGTCCGGCCCAAATGCAGTCGTCGCCCGTCTTCAGCAACTGGCCACCTCTGGGAGGGTCACTGATGCAAAAAGCCCGAAAAACTTGATTGGCTACAACGGCAGCGGTCTGTAATTAGCTAAGGAGGTTCAGGCAAGAATTTTGTGGCGTAAAATTTCATTTATTGTCGCTGGTTTGTTGCGATTGTGACGTGGCGGTGTGGATACTATCACATTGTTGTTTGAATGTAGAGAAACGAAGTGATTCGGTTGTCTAATTGAGCCTTATTAACTCATCGTCTTTACCATATGTGAAGCCAGCGCACGTCAACTCTTTCTACCTGCTTATTTCCAACCAGCCCTACGGCAGGGTTAACATGTAAACAGTGCCTAAAGGCGTTAGAGATGAGATCCAAATGTGTTAATAAGAAGTAGTCAATGGAGTGAAGTAGCACAGTGGATTCGCCAAATATGTATTGCTAAGAACAATGGTCGTAAAGCACCTAGGCCGGTTAGGCTATTGAGGTGCTGTCTCCATGGGTAACAACGCAAACCCACACTACCCGTCTAATCTCGAGGGCTATATTTATGTGGCCAAGCGCTAGACTATGAGGAGACCATTCCTTTACCAAGAGGCATTGTACAGGTTAAGGTGTATAGTAGAAAAGCTCTGGGTATTGAAGGATGCGCAGCCAACGTATAATGTTATGCGGAGCGGTCAGGTCCGATTCAAGTGTGTTTGACCATAGAATAATTAAACACAGGGGAAAAGTATGAGAAAAATAAAGAGGTGATCGATGACAATTCATTAAATAAATAGCACCTCCAATGTTATAATGCATAAACCCTAATGGATCTTTGAGTCGCATTATAGGATGAAGGATTGTATTTGGGGAATAGACCGATGATTAGCCGCGAGAGGCATATCTCCCGCTGTAGTCGCAACTTGTCCACGTTTAGGATCTGTACACTCACACTCGAATTTGCAAACCACCATGGTATTACGGTGCGCTGTCTTTACATTTATTATATAGAACGATGGGCAGTTCAGACCCAGATGCTGCGAGTGCAGGTACAGAAATGGCCCCCTGCGTGCCTGTCGAGGTTGACTCCCGCTAACAACCCTCCAGGTCCCTCTCCCTCTTGGTCGAGCATATCGATATCGACCGAACTCCTACGAGCAGAATTGGTCCGACGAGATGAAGGCACACCCAGCTCTAAGCCAGAGTGTGGATCGGGTGCAAAAGGCAGCTACAACACGTCGGCACATGTCTTCGCCTTGATCCTAATATTGGTCTTGAGTATCACCGGTATTAAAGCCCCCGTCGCTGGGTATTACTCTTGCTGATTTGAGAATGTAATAGCTTGCGGATTTCCCTTGATCTCTCGTCGATCATCCAAAGCCTCTAGTGCAGGAAGATTCATATTTTACTCGCAGCACTTTGGCACCGGGGTGCTTATAGCAACAGCCTTCGTTCATCTTCTTCCAACAGCCTTCACCTCCCTTACCAATCCGTGCCTTCCGCATTTCTTCAGCCAGGGATACCACCCTCTAGCTGGCTTGATTGCCATGGTATCAGCCCTTATTGTGGTTGGGCTTGAGATGTTTTTGACCGCGAGGGGAGCCGGTCATTCACACTCACACGGAGGGGATTGGGATCCGGTGTTGAACGAGGAGGACCACCACCATTATGCGAACGGATCTGCCGAACGTCAACCCAAGAATAGGAACACACGATTAGGAAAGCTAGGATTGAACCGTAGAGCAAACGAAATTGCGCTGGATGATATTGACGCTTCGGAGTCCCTTGTTGCTGGCGTTTCTCCACTCCCAGTGTCGACGCCGGAAATCAAGCACCAAAGTAGAAACCGAGGGGAGAATGATGACAACGAATCCGACCTAGACCTTGATGAACTCGATCCTACCGGCCAAATATTTAACCCCCCTCGTTCTGATATCGAAACGCCCCCCCCGCGAGCGACGACAGAGCTCTCCCAAGAAGAGGAGCGCAAGCGGCAGATTCTACAGTGTCTTCTCCTCGAAGCTGGCATTCTATTTCATAGTATATTCATTGGAATGGCTGTGTCAGTTGCAACCGGTCCGCCCTTTGTTGTATTCTTGGTTGCTATTGCGTTTCATCAATCGTTCGAGGGTCTCGCTCTTGGCTCACGAATTGCCGCCATCAGTTTTCCTCACCATTCTCCGAGACCATGGCTTATGGTCCTCGCATATGGAATCACCACGCCTCTCGGACAGGCCATCGGATTGATAGTACAAAACTGGTACGACCCTAGGAGCGCAGTTGGATTGCTCATGGTAGGGTTTATGAATGCTATTTCGAGCGGACTACTGCTCTTCGCGGGATTGGTTCAGCTGCTAGCGGAAGACTTTCTAAGTGATAAAAGTTATGGGATATTGAAAGGGCGAAGGAGATTAGAAGCCTTTATAGCTGTGATCAGCGGAGCGGTGCTCATGGCTTTGGTAGGCGCATGGGCTTGAATACGTTTTTGCTCGCATCGGGGTGTGGTAGGATAAGCATTAGCATTGGGCGGCGCATGGAGTTTGTTTTAAACCGGTGGATAATGGCCTTAGTTAAATAAGCCTTGCAGCGTTTAGTAATTGTTGATACATTAGGCCACTTGTGGATGGGCTCCCCTAACGACGGCTGCCGTCTCTCTTGCGAATAGACTTTTAGCAAGGCACTTAATTGTCTTTCAATGATATAGTAGCCGACTGATAGTTCAAGTTTCGCTATATAATCAAACCCCGACATATTCTAACGCCTTCCACAAAATCTATCTTGATAGTTTCAATATCGTATATTAATCATTATTATTTCGTGGCCACATCAAGTCCAATTTATTCCGGCAAGGCGTGCTATTTTGTGGGATCAATCCCGGCCACAGAATTCAGTTGAAACTCGTTCCCCCAATTCCCTGTCCAAAATTACTAGCTGCAAGGCCGTTGCTTAGCCTTCGCCCACCTGGACCAACGGGCTCTCTCAATCCGATGGGACTACTCATCCTACTCTCGAAGCTACTTCCGAGCTTGCTGGAATTACCGGCTTCGGTGCCGGTCCAACTCTTCTTGGATGATATACGTGCCAGGGAAGGCCCATCCACAATATCCAAGGCCTCCTCATCATCGTAATATGTCAGGACCTCATCACCTTCCAGGATCGCACCGTTCTCACTCTCGTCGATGGGGTCTAATAAATTCTCGTCCTCTTCATCGCTCAAATCCGATTCCGATTTATCGAATCCGTCCATCTCAACTAGATACCAGATTGGAATGGCTCCGATGGCGGCAAGGGTGCCCAGCAGCCACCATGGTGTTATCACGTATCCCTTCTCTAAACCCCAAGTAAATGCTACACCACCGATGGCTGGGCCCACGGCTCGCCCAATGGCCGAAACACTGACTGCAACACCGTTCAACGTGCCTAAAATCCGTAGGCTTACAGCACTGTTGGTCAACAATATAATCGAGCATGGAAACGCAAAGATAACAGCGAAACTTTTGACGATCATAATGCTAAACATTGTGGCTTGCTGCAGAGAATGTGACTGAATGAGAGCAGTATAGGGAGTGACGAAGCAAACCACAGGAAATGTTATGGCGCAGCATTTAAAGCAGTTCAACACCCCGAATTTCCTGGCGACCGGCGGGAAGATTAGGAATTGTATAAAGCAGCCGATAATGCCGTACATTGTGAACAACGTGCCAATTCGACTTGCTCCGAGTCCAAAGCCTCCGGAGAATTTAAACGGCAGACGGGTATTGCTCGAATCAGGCGTCTGACGGGGGTGGTGCATGAAGATAGGGAGGAGTTGATCATATGAAACCGAGTGTAGAGCGAGGAAGGTGTACGACATAAGGTTTATAACACTCTGCCGTGTAAATACCTCGGAGAACGTGGGCCGAGATTGAGGTGGCTCCTGCATAGAATCCTTTGAGGTGAATGCATCATCGTCAAAAGCTGTCGATGATTCAGATCTAGAGATGGATATTCTTCGAAGTAGAGGGGCTGACGGGTCATCGCCGGTAGCGCAAGCTCGTCCAAAAGGCTTGGGCTTGGGGTGGAGACGGAAGAGGACCTTGAATGCTGAGACAAGTGACTTGCCCAGCTCACGGCCGTAGTCCGTCTTATGCTTTTTTGTCTCCAATGTTTCCTGGAATGCGTTAGGCACTTGCTCGGTACCTAAGATGGCGGGAGAAAGATCTCACCTTGAGAAACAAGAACCCGACAGTGATTCCTGTCAAAAATAATGCACTTGCAACGATGTTTGGAAGGGCAAAGGGATACTTGATTAGGAATTTGTTCTGTCCAAACAATCCGGGATAATTTTCGGCTGGTTTGGCGAAGAAACCACCAAATGTTGGTCCGAAAATGGAACCTAGACTCCATACTAGCGGCATGATGGAAAATGCCCGTGGTTGAAGCTCCTTCTGAGGAACCATTTCAGCAACAGTTGTGCGAATAACGCCGACTTAAAATCCCGCAATGGTTGGAATACAAGACACCATAATGCCCCCACTTGAGTGAACAAAGAGCGCTAAAAGCCGAACCACCTTCAATAGAACTAAGACCATCTGGTAATTGGGGAACTACCCACGCTAGTATTATCAATGGCTCACTCAAGTTGGAACATTTTACTATCTCATATTCCAATTAATGCGGTATGTTAGTAAGATTTCAGGATCTGGTTTGAGGCTGGAGACATACCATTTCCATTGCACGCGCCAGCCAGTGCTCTTGCAAGCATGGCCATGGGAAGCGATGTGGACAAGCCCCAAAACAAGGTAGAAACCATAGTACAAGTAAGCGCAACTAAAATTGCAGGTTTGCGACCAAATCGATCCGAAGCCCTGCCCCAGATAATGGCCGTCACGCATTGCGAAAGAGAGAAGACGGCCGATGTGATGCCAGCCCATTTAGCAACATCCTTCTTATCAATACCGAAACTCTCAATCATCTCAGGCTGCAAACGGATATCAGCATGCTACAGGGTATAAGCGCTGCATAGAGGGGTCGTACCAGATATGGGAAGACGGAAGTCAAGGCCACGGGTTCAGAAAATCTGCATATTGCTAATTTTTAAATGTTAGTTGGACATGCAAAGGGCAGGGAGAGATAACAAGTGGGTGAGCATTAAGGGATTTGAAATATCAGACATCGCCGAGAGATAGACACTACATGACCCGCAGAACGAAGTGTTTTGATTTTCTCGACATAGTCGAGTAATTAATTCTTCGCTATGCCACACCCTCAAACCGAAGTTGTGAAACTAAGCACATTGATTTGTTTGTAAAGATGCTCCCTCGCTTTCTTCTTAAGAATGGCCATGTACCTATGTCCCTGGTCTTCCTCATCGATGCATTTTTGATAATTTTCACAAGCCCAAGAAGAAAAAACCCCTGGGCTGTTCGTCCCAGCAAAGGTACTGCACATGCCAGATATTCGAATATATTTTCTTTTTCAACAAGACGGGGAACGAGAGTTAAAACGCACCGAGAATAGCCAACTGCTTTGCGGGTAGCTTGGGGGTGCCACGTGACCGCATCTTTACCACAGGGTGGCGGGACGACGAAAGCGGGGGCAAAAGCTTTCAAGTTTCGACGAACATGGAAGGCCACCAACTTGTGGAGGAAAAATGTTTTGGCGGTCACTTAACAGCTCAGAGAAATAGAGAAAGATAGCTTTTTCTTGTCGACTAGTATGAGTATCTTAGAATAACCAAGACTAGAGGGAAAAGATAGGAGGAGAGCAATAAGTGGAGAGGAGAGCACCTAGGTAAGTGAGAGGCCGAGAGTTGGACGTGACTCTTAACTCTGTACAGCGATAATAAATAGTACTAGGAAGCCGCAGATCCAGGCTAGCAAAGAACTAACCCGGATCAGGTCTGGACTGGCCGACGGGAGGCTGCGGAGAGAAAGAGGAAAAGTGGAAAGAGCCCTGTACAGCACCTACTAGGTAGGTACCTTAGAGAGGCAATATGCCGAGTCACGTGGGGGAAGGTATTACCTAGGTAGGCCTTAGGTAGTACTTTACCGCCGATCGGCATCGGCATCGGCATCGGCACCGGCACCACACATCCGTAGTAACATGTACCTATCATGCTGTGGCTGAGTTGCCCCGTGCCTTTCGCGCCGCCGTTCTCGCTCCGACCACGTGAGCAGAGACTTGGCCGCGGATGGCATGCGCGCAGGCGGGAGGCGGGGCGGAGCGGGGCGGGGCGGCGGAGCAGGGGGAGAGCTACGAAGTACTGGCCATCCATCATCATCGTTCATCTTGTCGTACTCCGCACTGAGTTTACATCACCAGCATCAAGGAGAAGCACTTTAATAAGCCCCCACTAACTGCTCGTTCGTACTTATACCTTCTTATTATACGTGCACTCCTCTCCTCTCCTCTCCTCCTCCCCCCCTTCCCGAACTCCGCACTATCACACAATTGCACGCTCACCCACTTCGACCCTAAAATAATCGCTTTGTACCGACACCTACATCTACGCCCACTTTTGGGCACGAAGCTTCATCCTGAATAGGCAGCTCTTTACGGAATACCTTTGTACGGAAGACGACGTGGGCCGACATGCACGCGCTGGGATAGCAGGGAAGCTACGGTGCTGTCACGGTGCTAATCCAATGACACAAATGTTGCCTGGCTCTTATTTTGGAACTGGAGCCTCTTGAACGTTTCCTATTTTCTGAGCATTGTAAGCATCCGTCTGCTTTCTGATTCTTTGTTACTGGTAGTAGCTGGCCGTCTTAATCTCCAATTGCCCTTGCTTTTATTTGACGACTCGCACCTACTCGGGTGCTTGACCCCCTTATCGCCGACGCTCTCCGCCTGGCGCCCGCACCCAAATCCTCGAATGGATCGCGTTTCGTTTTCCTCCCATAGTTTCGAAAGCTCGACCTGCTAACCGCTGCCCATCATGAGTAGCACTACAAATGAGAAAGTAAATATGTCGAACAACGAAAGAACTCCCTTGATTGCCACGGTCCGGGTCGCCCCACCGCGTCACCGATACCCTCACAACGTTGTCCGTCGATTCTGTACCATCGCGTTGGCTTCCTCCTTGGTGGCCCTCGTTGTAATTTTCCTCCTTCCTGTCGCCCTTCTTCCAGGGCACCGTCACCGTCGACCCATCCCTCCACCTCCGCCCGGTCAGTCACCAAACGCTATCACATTCAAGGAGCTTCAGAGCATCCTGTCAGAGACACCCAAAGCCGAGAAGGCCCGGGAATGGAGTCGCTACTACACTTCAGGGCCTCATTTGGCAGGGAAAAACTACAGCCAGGTTTTATGGACCCAGGAAAGATGGGAGGAATTTGGTATTAAGACGGATGTCGTGGCGTACGATACATATCTCAATTATCCCTTGGGTCACCGATTGGCACTTTACGAAAGCCAGGGCGCAGAGCAGGCCGAGGACACTGCGTCATGGAAAGTAAAATTCGAGGCCAGCCTAAAAGAGGATGTACTTGAGGAAGACGAGTCTACTGGCCTCGAAAACCGAATCCCTACATTCCACGGATACTCAGCATCCGGAAACGTGACCGCTCCATATGTCTATGTTAATTATGGCACCTATCAGGATTTCGAAGACCTACTCAAGGCCAATATCACTCTAGAGGGCAAAATTGCTCTTGTGAGATATGGCGATATTTTCCGAGGTTTGAAAGTGAAGAGGGCTGGGGAGTTAGGCATGGTTGGGGCAGTAATTTTCACTGATCCAGGTGATGATGGACCAATCTCGGATGATGATGGGGTGGGTACATATCCCAATGGCCCAGCCCGTAACCCAAGTTCTGTACAGCGAGGAAGTACACAGTACTTAAGTGTGGCCCCTGGAGATCCGTAAGTGTTGTCGATTCGCCGATGATATTGTTGATAGCAAAGCTGACCGATTAGGACCACACCTGGCTACCCGTCTAAGCCTGGAGTTCCACGTGAACCAGTCGATGGAAAGATACCCAACATTCCTTCCATTCCAATCTCGTATGCCGATGCGATCCCGATTCTCTCTGCCCTCAACGGACACGGCCCGGCGGCCAAGGACTTCGGGCCCTACTGGCAACAAAACCTAGGCTTGCAGTATAAGGGCGTTGAATATAACATCGGACCATCTCCCGACACACTGCTGTTGAACCTGGTCAATGAACAAGAGTACGTCACAACGCCAATTTGGAATGTAATCGGTGTCATTAATGGCACTTTGGCGGATGAGGTGATTGTCATCGGAAATCACCGCGATGCGTGGGTTGTAGGAGGTGCCGGCGACCCCAATAGCGGTTCAGCTGCCCTGACCGAGGTGATTCGGTCTTTTGGTGTTGCTCTGTCTAAAGGCTGGAAGCCCTTGCGCACGATTGTCTTCGCTAGTTGGGATGGTGAAGAGTATGGCCTCGTTGGGTCTACGGAATGGGTAGAGGAGTTCTTACCTTGGTTAAGTCATGCGAACGTGGCATATGTAAATGTTGATGTGGCAACCGTGGGACCCAACTTCCACGCGTCGGCGAGCCCCTTGCTAAATAAGGTTATGTACGAAGTTGCAAACCTCGTTCAATCACCGAACCAGACTATTCCTGGTCAAACTGTGGGTGATTTGTGGGACGGTGAGATCACTACTATGGGTAGTGGGAGTGATTTCACCGCATTCCAAGATTTCGCTGGAGTACCATCTATTGATTTGGGCTTCGGACCGGATCCAGCAAATCCCGGTGACAATGCAGGCACCATCTATCATTACCACTCTAATTATGACTCCTTTCACTGGATGGAGACTTTTGGAGACCCGGGGTTTCATTACCACGCAACAGTTGCTAAACTTTGGGGACTATTTACGGCTAGACTTGCTGAATCACCCGTCATTCCGCTGAATGCAACGGACTATGCTGTTGCGTTAGAGCAGTACATTTCCGATGTAGAATCCAAAGTTGATGCCACAATTGCTGGTACGACGACCCCAAAAGATGAGGCTGAAGCTCGTACACGCCCGACCCCAGGAGAGCCGAAGGGAGATATCGAGGCGCTGAAGCTTGCTTTTGACAAACTCCACGAAGCCGCGCGCAAGCTCAAGAAAGCTGCGCAAGCACACGATACATGGGCTGCCACGCTCTCGGATAGAGCTGGGGAAGATCTCCCATGGTGGAAGTGGCTTACAAAGCTCAAACTCATAATTAGAATCCGACGCGTGAACGTCAAGTACAAGTATCTAGAGAGACAATTCCTACATCAGGAGGGACTGGATGGCAGATCCTGGTTCAAGCATGTTGTCTTTGCTCCTGGTCTTTGGACGGGATATTCGGGTGCTGTGTTCCCAGGCTTGACGGAAGCCCTCGATACGAAGGACTACGATAATGCCCAGCGGTGGGCTGGTATCATCGAGGGTAAGCTTTCGCAAGCTGCTGGGAGCCTGAAATAGAAACAGTCGCTCGTATTAAAAACAAATAATCATTCGGGCATTGTAAACTTCCCAATAGGGACCTTGATCTAGAACATTTGCTTGTTCATATACGGTGACTATTATCGAAGGCTACTTGCAATTGCTAACCTTTCGAGATTTGCAGAGAGTTTCGTATTTTCTTTTAGCTACCTAGTGGGCGAGACTACGTGGCGACTAGTTTTTATATTAATTCATAGTTGGCTTGTTGAGAACGGCATTTAGCTTCTACTAAGTTGGGTATAGATTCTAATAAACTCCATGGGGATCTAAAATGGAACGTAGCGTATGTCAAATGGAGATTGAGCAAGGCGTATATTACAGTCTGGAAAGTATAATATCCGCGAGTGAAGTGGGAAGAAGCAGGGCCCGTGCTTGACGTGGTGGAAGCTAGAAATATTTGGAAAACATAAGGTAGGTCCTAGGTAACCCTCTAAACATAATTGCACGTTTTAGTAGGTTGTTGCGGAAGTGTAGTGCCGTGAGACGTTTCGTAATAAAGAGAGGTAAGATGTAGATAAGCTCATATCTCCATAGGCAGGAGATTGGGTATATAATATGCTTCATAATTAAACGTATAAGGAGTGGTTAACTCAATCACTGTGCCCCTAGAGTCTGCAAAGCAGCTCTCAGTTCTTTCACTGCGGTGTTTGAATCTTCAAAATTTAGGGCTGAGATGGCCCATCTGGCGTGTTTTTGTGCTTTAGCGATCGCAATGTCATCAGTGTTGTACTGTTGGTTTCTTGGCTGAGATTGATCTGGGATAGAGGCAGTTGGCGGTAGTTGGCTCAAGGGCTGTGGAGGCGGGTTTTGCTGATACGCGGATGCTGGGCGCGGGGAATAGTGCATGGGCTGCTGGGGTGGTTGTGGATTTGGGGGTGGAGGGTTTTGTCGGTAGTAATCCTGAGGTGGCGGTTCTGATGGCAGCTGGTTAATACTTGGAGGAGGAAAAGATTCGAAGTCGCGCGAGACGTCCAGGCCCGGTGCAGTCGATGGCTGGTCTGGCAAACCTAGGTCTAGGACATCACCGGGAGGGGCCGTGGGCAGTGTTGGCTCGGACGGTTCTGATGCGAACGTAGGCACCTCGGGGAAGTATCCACCGCCTACAGAATCATTTCTATCCTTCGGGGACGGCTCTAGGGGGGAAACATTGTCATCTTGGACGGCAGTATATGGAAACCCATCTCGAGGATATGGCTCAAACTTGGCGGGAGAGCCTGTACCAGGTGAGCCGCGCGCCGATACTTGTGCAGATGGATGTAGGGACTGGTCGATCGATGATTGTCTTGCAGCTAGTGCGTCTATCTGATGCTGCTCGTCAGGGGCGTCCTCAACGGATGGTTGATGGGGTCTGCGAGGCTGTCCCAATTGCTGTACTTCGGGGTCGTCTGGGTCTAGGGCTGGTAGGATTTCTTCTGTCGCGGGCTGGGGTTTTGGATTCGACTGATTTGGGTCGTTGCCTTCCTTTAGAGCCTTGAGTATCCTCACGGTATTCCACTTCGCATATTTGATCTTGGCCAGGGTGTCCGTGGATAGTGCTGACCAGATATTGTCGAGCTCGAGAAATGTCGCCGCAGCTTGGAAAGTGTCCGCCGTTTGCCTCCATAAGAATCAGAGAGTGTCCCTATTTGCCAACGGGAAAGACATACCTTGTAACCTTGTCCGCCTGGACGGCTCTGTCCGCCCGCTGAAATGTCTCAAGAGCAAACTGCTCCACATACGCCTGGCCAGCGGCATCATCGACAATGGCATCGTTTGCAGGATTCTCTGCTTTTATCTGGCACCAGTATACTTTCAGCGCCTGCACAGAGCCCATTGAGGGGTGATGTTGTGGATACCTGTTCCAGCTTGTCCATCAGCGTCGTCGTGTACTGCAATGTCTCGGGGTCGCCATTGTGCAAGTCTTTGGAGAGTATCTGGTTGACGACCCAGTATTCGCCTAAAGCAGGCATGTTAACACTTGACTGGCGGGACTCTGCGATATTGGGAGTGAGAGGGATGAGGTAATGAGGCAAAATACCTACACCAATAAGCTATCACCGGCTTCGCCGTCTCGAGCTGCGATGCGCGGACGAGGAATCTGGTAAGGTCGGCGGCCTTTAGTTTGGGTGGGATATTGGCAGGCATTTTATGGCATGGCACGCAGGATGGGAGCGTAGTGGTAGTGGTGGTGGTGGTTGGTGGTTGGTGGAAGTGGTATTTGTTTGAAACAATTGAACTATTAGAACACAACGGTGTTGGCAGGCAGATATATATCGAGATGGCGAATGGCGCCAGTGAATCTCTGGAGTGCTTGTATCTGTACTTGTGCCGCCACCTCTTGCTAGGTACACGAAGAAGTATCCTATACCCCGCCGTGGCTGGGCAGCGGTAGAGTATCTACTCCGTATCAGCACTATGAAGGTATGTACGAAGTACCACGTACCTAGGTACCTATCCTTATAATAGGTAATAGTAGGTAAGCTACCTTACGTACTGGTACTTAGTACTCGCATACAAAATACCACGCAAGATCTTGCGTGCGTAGGGAGATAGGATATAGATGTAGACATCTTTATTATAAGGTCGTCCTAGCAAACGAGGCTGAACGCGGTGGCACGTGACCAGGCTGCGAACCGGTTCATGAGAGCAGCCGAGAAGGCGCATCTGGACAGCTTGTCAACATCCCCAATCCCAAGTACCTTATATATATCCGTGCTATCTGTCACTCACGCACTTATGAATATGAATTGATGTCCTTTCATTCTCCCTTGGCCTCTCTCTCTTTCCCACTCTCTCCACCCCTTCTCTCCCCTCCCCCTCCGCAACCTCAAGCCATTTGTTTCATAGGACGCCAGCCATCAGCCACCCAACAACCAGTGCTTAATACCTAGCAATGGTTCATTCTACCGCCATCACCGTTGCTGCAGCTGCCCTCCTAGCTGCTTTGCCAGTCAACGCGGGGCTCTACACTAAGAGCTCACCTGTCCTGCAGCTTGATGGCAAGAGCTACGATCGGTTGATTGCCCAGTCCAATTATACCTCTGTAAGCCTGATCACTCTGCGGCCACCATCCCCAACCCCACATAAACTGGTTCTCCCAAGACCACTGGAACGCTTTAACTAACACCGTACCATGACTCTAGATTGTCGAGTTTTATGCTCCCTGGTGCGGCCACTGCAAAAGTCTCCAACCCGCTTACGAGAAGGCAGCCAAGAGCCTCGCCGGCCTGGCCAAGGTCGCTGCTGTAGACTGTGACGAGGAACTGAACAAGCCATTCTGCCAGAAGTTTGGCGTGCAAGGTTTCCCAACACTCAAGATCGTCAAGCCTGGCAAGACCCCGGGAAGGCCCATAGTCGAAGACTACAATGGACCGAGGAATGCGAAGGGCATTGTGGACGCAGTGATCGACAAGATTCCGAATCATGTGAAGAAGGTGGAAGACAAAACCTTAGAGGCGTGGTTGGCGGAAGCAAACGATACTGCAAAAGCTATCCTTTTTACCGACAAGGGCAAAACTAGTGCTTTAATGAAGGCAATTGCAATCGAATTTAAGGGTAGCATTAGTGTAGCGCAAACTCGAAACACCGACAAGGAGAAGGCTACTTTGGAGCTGTTCGGGATCACTAAGTTCCCAACCCTGCTTCTGCTTCCGGGAGGAAAGGAGGCCCAAGGCATGGTCTATGATGGAGAGCTTAAGAAAGAAGCAATAGTGACCTTCCTATCCCAAGCTGCAGCACCAAATCCGGATCCCGCGCCTCCCAAGGTGAAGCTCCCGAAGTCAAAGGAGTCAAAGAAAGCCTCCAAGAACAAACAGTCTACCGAAGGAACAGCCACCGCAGCGAGCGCCACGGAAGAAGACCTGGAGGAGGAACCGACCGAGTCACCACAGCCTAAGGTCGAGTCCGAGAAACCAACTGTCATTCATGACCCAGCGCCACCGATTCCCTTCCTTGCCTCAGAAGCAGAGTTGAGGGCTGAGTGTCTCGGTCCTCGAACTGGAACCTGTATCCTGGCTCTCCTTCCTCAAGCACCTGATGATGTAACTATTAAGGCATTGGGCGCATTATCCGAGTTGGCTCACAAATACAGACAACATAAGCGTACTATATTCCCTTTCTATGTCTTGCCTCTGCAGAACCAAGGCTCTGCCGCTATTAGGGATTCCCTAAAATCGATTGGGGATACGGACGTAATTGCGGTAAATGGTAGACGCGGATGGTGGAGGCAAATATCCCGGTCTGATTCTATTCTTGCAGAGAAGGATGTCACCGAGGAGGCTATTGAGGCCTTTGTTGATGCCATTAGGTTGGGCGAAGGAGCGAAACAAAAGTTGCCTGGTGGGTTGATTCTAGACGAGGTAGTTGAAGAGTCCGCACCAGAAGAAGCACAAGAGCCAGCTAAGACAGAGGAGACGCCAGTCGTCGCCGAAGACGCTAAAGCCGAAGAACCCAAGGTGCCGGAACATGGCGAGCTTTAAGAAAATAGCTAAAAATCGAAGGGTAACTCTCCCGAACTGTGATATTTTAGTTGTACACTAGCGCATAATCAATCTGCAGAAAAGCACGTATTTGGGAAATCAAACATTTGAATAATCTGTAACTTTTCTCTATACTTCCCAGCACCCTTTTCCGGTAACGCCTAACACCTTGGGTATCATGCCCACCTTCCATCATCCACAGAGCATCAGTCCATCATTGGCGTATCCCTCATAACTGGCTGCTTTCTAATATCTTATGGCCCCTCTTTTTCACTACGCCATCCAAGATCTCTCTGACTTGTTTACAGCCATCCACTCCCACGGCCAGCATGCCTTCTAACCTCCCGACTTGCACCCTGGTCTCCATAACCAGAACACTAACATTATCCGTCGTACCTAGGGTGGCAACCGTCAAGAAGGGCAGTTCTTGCTCCTCCATAGTATTCAAATCCAGTAGGGGGTCGGCTTGTTCATCATTGCTGCTGTAGCTCGATGTTGACCCTGCGGTACAAGCACAAATATAATCCCTCATGGGCACACCAGCATCTATGAGCGCCAGGGTGCAAGCATTCAAGCATGTGGCGAGTAGCGAGCCGTCTTGGGAGAGGACATGAAGGGAGAGAGATATAGTCGAGTGTGGGTAAAGCTTCGTAAATAATGTTTGGGAGAAAGCGTTTCCGATCGTAGTCTGCATCTCGGAGATACGCCTGTTTCATCGTTCACACCGTTAGCATGTATTCTCGTAGTATTTCCAATGCAGAAAGTAGTAACAAAGGGGCACAAACTTATCGTTCTTTGCCCTCCTCTTCCTATCCACCCCGCTGAAGCCCGCAATACTGATCTCGACCCGGACCTCCGCCTTGTCTCCTCCAGTTCTGGCACCCGCCGCCGATTTTGCTTCCGCTGGCCCAGTAACGGTGCATATCACCTTTGTATTTCCCATCTCGAGGTACGAGGAGCCATCCGCCGCGGCTTGGGTGGTGATTTGTGCGGTGATGCGCCGCAACTCGTTCCACCGCCGGCCATCGAGGCGTAGTAGCGCAAGGGAATAAGTCGAGGTATCTAGCGGCATTGCAAAGGTAGAGAGAGAAGTTGGGAGTTTCGATCTTTTGAGTTTAGGGTGCGCAATGGACGCGATTGAGGTGAGATGGGGGATGGATCGGACTCTGCTCCTTATAATTCTTAAGTGTTGTTGCTGTATAAGGTAAGTAGATAATTATTTACCGTCGTCAACAGTGGCACGGTTTTCCCACCAACCCCACAATTAACAACATAATAAGCTGGAAACACCTACCGTCACAACACGTCAATTAGAATACAAATGATGCGTCGCCCGGGCCTTTCATTAATTATATTTTAGTCTGTTTAACACAATCCCGGGAAAATTTTTTATTCCCGACGCTTCATTGCTTTATTCTGGCTTTTGACTAGTTTTCCTGGTGCCATTCCGTCTTCTGAAGTATATATCAGTTCCTCATTCCTCTCTATTGCTTCCGCTTTAGGTCCCTGCATATATTTCTGAATCTATATCTAAAAAAAAGAAAGGGAGGCTTATCATCCTATAACATAGAGAGCGATAAATTTGTGGGCAGCTGGTTCCTTACAATCTACCTACCTACCTTGCCTCAATCTCTAATTTACTCTTCCGCTCCTTGGTGTCCTCTACCAATTTGGCTCTTGATAATTAGAAGCGCGTTTTGACACCATGGGCAAGTTGCTCTCATGGCTAACCACCTCAACTACTAGTCGATTAGAGCACCATGGCTGTGTTTTCAACCAGCATCGGTGAATGACTCAGTATTCCGATTTACCGACAGGTTCCAGATAATATAGCTGTGTGATATAAGTTCTCCCTAATACAAAGTTGGCACAAGCAAATCCATTGACCCATTCCACCTCTATGATACCAACAGCCATGTCTACGTCTGGCAACAACCAGACTCCGCACCGCCAGATCCGTGCCTCATACAATGACGAAGCTATCACTGTTTACCAAGCATATTCCGAGTCCATCGCGAAAGCCGCAGTCAGAGAGCAGAAGTTATACGCATCCCCAGACTTCTCGTTCACAAGGATGACCTGGATCAAGCCAAGTTGGTGCTGGATGATGTACCGCTCTGGCTACTCTACCAAAGATCCGCGCCAATCTCACATCTTAGCTTTGAAGATGACCCATGAAATCTTCCAGGAACTTCTCTCGCAAGCTGCTGTTTGCCATGGGTCAGCTCTAACAGACGAAGAGAAAGCGAAGCCCGTTAGGGTGCAGTGGATCCAGAACGAGGGCCCTGTCTGGAGGTCCTGCGTCACCGAAGTATTCAAATTGGGATTGGACAGAGTTTGAGTAGGAAATGGGCCGAGGAATGGATATTAAGCATTGAAGATGTGACGGAGAAGGCAATAAGATTAAAAGAGGATATAGCGAGGAATGTGGAGAACATAACTCTGGATTCCTTAGTTGAACGGGGATTGATGCCATTAGAGAGGGTTTATGATGTCCTGGATGATTTGAGGAAAATATTGGAGATGGATATTTAGCTGCCATATTTATAAACCAACTCATTAGACCCGGGTGTCCCCAAGTGGACAATATAGGAATCTAATGTAAGCCAGGAGCTATGAGATTGAGAAGTATTATGTGCATAAATACAGGTCGTTGGTGGAGATGGCCTCAAACGATTAGATTTTCGGTTTATATATCTCGTCCCATCAGAGTCTTTATCAGATTTCTCTTCTTTTTAGGCGAATATCCTTCTTCCTCCACGTTGTTCTTCTGAACAATAGACAAGAATACTTGATCAAGAGTTGTTGGGCTGACGGAGTAATGTTCTAGACCAAGCTCCTCGCGGTGATCTTCCAGCAGAGTGATAAGAGATCCGATTCCGCCTCCCTGGGTTGTACGTAACGGCTCGCCACCTCCACTAATGGAATCTGCATTGGGTTTCTCCACTACTGCTTTCTCACCCTGTTTGCGCTCTATGATTGGCACAGAGAACCGTAGCTGCCCGTGATACGTCTTATCCTCAATCTTCGCCTCGGGGAAGTTTACCAGGATCCATGATTTGACTGTCGCTATCTCGTCTTCTGAGGTGTGGGGTGCCGACTTCATCACTAGATGAATGTAATGTGCATTGCCATGCGCATCTCGTAAGTCATTGCACGTGCCTGTAGCTAACATCCTCCGTGCCATAATTCCCGCCCGATCGGCGAGGGCATCTGCCTCCTCCATGCTATGTGTGGTAAGTAGAATAGACCGGCCGGGAACAATTGCAGCAAGTGTTTTCCACATGACTCTTTTTGCTGCTGCATCCATTCCAGAACTGGGCTCATCAAGGAGCACAATAGTTGGATTCCCTATCAAGGCGATTCCGAGCGAAAGTTTCCGCTTATTCCCGCCTGAGAGTTTCGACGCCATTCGGGATGTAAACGCTTGTAGTCCAACAGCCCTGACCACTGCTTCGACATTGTGCTCAATATCAGAAACTCCCCGAATCCGTGCATAGAATTCAAGGTGTTCCCGTGTAGTCATCTGATCCATGGCGTCAAATTGTGGACAAACACCCAGGTGCGATCTCGCCTTGGAGCGCTGCCTGCCCATATCTATGTCTTCAATCTAGCCTATTTATTAGCATGGTGGGTCTTCCTAGAGATTCTCTGTGCAAAATACACCTTGGGCAAGGAACATATAGACTGAATAGTGGATGACATACATATATATTGCCGCCATTCTTTGATGGCTGGACATCACCTCGAATGAGGGAAACTGTGGTAGATTTTCCAGCGCCATTGGGCCCTAGCAACGCGAACACCTCGCCGTGTTTAATATCAAATGTCAGATTCTCAACGGCTGTAAAACGTCCAAACGATTTGGTGAGATTTAGAACGCGGAGGCCGTCATTCGGGTTGTTGGCAAGTTCTAGCTCCTCAATTTCTTCTCGTATATCTCCATCAGCAGGCGGGTCGGGGTTGATAGTAGCACTCGGAGCTCCACGAATTCTTCGATACCAAGCTAGAACAGATCCAGAATCGTACCACAGGAGCACAGCGAAAAGAACTAACGATTGAACGACGAGATAGAGGATTGGACCGCCGTACTGAAGGATTCCGCCAGGATACGAAGCCAGTTGCTTGCCAGAGCACGTGGTAGAAAATATGTTGAGCGCAAGGAAAAGAGATCTAGCTAGACTTCCTATTGGCGCAACAAGTGATATGGTGAAGTGAACGATCAATATGTAATTGTCGATTTTATTAACCGGCTATAAAATATCAGATTAGTAGTTTGAGCCAATTATAATTTTTTTAATAAGCGGTAGGGTCAAGCATACCGCATAAGTAAGAGTAGACATATAACCAATCAAATATATCAAAAGAAGCCCAGCCTGGCCTGCCGCTGCGAAGGCGTATGCTGAAAGTTGGGTCCTGGCGAAGAGGGAGACGACATATGAAAGTAAAATGGACGCCAAGCCGAAAAGCGCAAATACTACGAAAAGATAGCCCACATGATACCACGCCGAAGAAGAAGCCGCAAATATTATAACGCTTAAGACGCTCGATGCAAGGACGATCAGAAAGTCGAACGCAAGGTATGCTAGCCAGAGAGGTAATGACCGAACGCCATTTGAATACTCCAGGTCTCGAATGCTTCTTTGCTTTTCAACGGTGGGATAAAGAGAGAAGAATCCGGGATATGCAGCCATAGCCAACCCGAAGTACACGACAAGTTGCAATGTGTCCCCTGTCGAAGGCGCCCAAGGGATATCGAATGATGAGTACTGCGTCGTAATAGTGATGTTGGACAATACCCTATCGAGTATATTCTGGCCGAAAACGCCATTGTATATCCCCCCATTGCCCTTGTACGCAAAAGTTGGCTGCGAACTTTCATCCCCAAGAAAGACTCCAGCGGGAGTTAGATTGGCAAAGTTTAAATTGATGTAATCGTTAAACTCCGCCAACGTATCAACCGTGTGAACGGCGCGTTGTATTTCCGATGATGGTAGGTTGAAGCCTCCGAAGAATGATGCGATAGTTGAATTTGAGAATTTAGACGAAGGGCCGACGACTAGATTATAAGCGCCTGGTGTTATGAAGCTTTCAATATCAGAAGGGCGTATTGTCTCAGCTGGCGCACAGCCAATAGGTTTGAAGCCTTTTAAGAACAGGGTAACAAGTCCGGCAGCAATCACAGGGACTAGAAAGGCGGCAACGTAAGGAAGATGGTTGCGCCTCGAGATTGTGTACCTCTTGCGAAATAAGACCCAGCATTGACGAAGTGGAGTTATCCGCTGGCCGTTATACAGTTCTAATCCAATTGGTGTCTCTTGCAAAGCTGAAGGCGTTGTGGCTCCAAGGCCCTTTTCGGATACCCCTTGTGAGGTGGACAGAGGTACAGGATCAAGGCTAGAGCTGCTTTCCAAAGCAATCTCGTCCGCCAGTTGAAGGAAAACATCTTCGATAGTCGGACCTGATAGTTGGTAATCAGCGACACCAGCTAATTCAAGCCGCTTGATAATATCAGCAGCTTGACTAGAATTAGTAGCAGTATACATAACTTGACCAAGAGTGATCTGCTTGGTGACACCGTCGACGTCGGGGGCAGAGTCACTATCTGGACCTTTCTGCAAATGGATACGGTATCCTCCGCCTAGCTCATCCTTAAGGGCAACGGGCGAACCTTGCGCTCGGAGCGTGCCTTTGGAGAGGATCGCGATTTGATCTGCAAGGAGGTCTGCCTCATCTAGAAAATGGGTTGTGAGGATGATAGTTCGAGCGCCTCTCTCTCCAAGCAATATATCCCAGATCTTCCGTCGACTCAACGGGTCCAGGCCGCTACTAATTTCGTCGACACAGCATACTGCGCTACCTCCGGTAAACATCATCGCTAGCTGAAGCTTTCTTTTTTGACCGCCGGAAAGAGTCTTTGCCATTGCGCCAATCTTGCGATCAAGATCTACAGCTTTGACCAAATCGCGGAGAACATCCTCACTATCTCCCCGACTTGATGATTTGAGGCGATTGAAGATACGAATGTGCTCTTGGACGGTAAGCTCATCCCACATGACGTTCTTTTGAGGAGCAATACCAAGGCCCCCAGTACCATTTACGATGATGGTTCCATTTGTGACGGTATTCAGGCCTGCGATTGCTTCCAGAGTAGTAGATTTCCCACTTCCATTCGCCCCTAGTAGCACACATATTTCGCCCTTTCTCGCGGTGAGTGATAAATCGTTGACCGCAACAACAGTGGTCGCAGGAAATTTTGTGCCACGGGACGCTATTCGCCGAAACCAGTTTGGGCGGTAATGTTTAGTAAAATTTTGCAGGCGAACAGTTTCGTGTAGAGAAGTAGAGGATGACTCGGCATGGAGACTCCTTCCAACGACAGACCGGCCTTTAGATGCTGTTCCAAACAGGTACCTTTCGATCATCGCCCCCAACAAAGGGTACATAAATATCTGCACAATTAGGAAAACCCATAAAGCTATCCCCGGAAGCTCCCTTGTGTTTTCAGGGGCAGCTCGAACCAGGTCTGTGGCCAGCTTTTGGCGTTCATATCGAGCCATAAATACAATAAAAAACACATAATTACACGGAACAAACAAAAAGCTGAGAATTGCCACTGTTCCGGAGTTTGTTTTGTCGATGACTTGCGCAAGTACGCCAAGGAGTAGTGTAATAATTGCAAGAGTAATGCCACTGAGCTGCGCTTTTTTAAAGAACGATGCGCCCAGAATGGAGAACGAGGTCAACGATAGCCCAGCAAGTACGTGAAAGATGATGACGATGGCCATTGACGTCTGGGCAAACACGCCCACGCCTAGCACTATTCCGATGATGATCCATCCGGGTATGTAAATCAGGTCGAAAGCAACATGATATGATACGATCCGGGCAAATTGAGGTTGCCATCGACGTAGATTGGGCATCATGGCTTCAATCAACTGAGACATGCCAAGCTCCCTTTCCGAGGCAATAAATCCAGTCAAATGATACGCCACTCCAACCATCCCGATCAAGAAAGCCACGCCTAAGATATTGATGATGGCGCCTTGATATCTCACCCTAATATTTGTATTTCGCTGAGCCTGCGTGGTGCTCGTATAAGGATATTCGAGCACTGTTTGGGGGAGGGCTGTACCTCTTCCATCGAGAGAGGCAATTGCGGTGTCGACGGCTCGTTGGAGGGGCAGGAGGTATATCTCGGCATCATTCGTGTTTTTTTCGACGTTGATCTTGGTTCCCAAGGCACCATCAGCACGAAGAGTGTAGTTCCAGTTACCGTCAATGCCTTGGTGAAAGACAACGGCGCCATAGCAGTAGCTTGCGCCTCGTAGAGAACTTCTGCAAGTTTCTAGCAATTGTGCCTCACTATCTAATCGCACCACGGTCTGTTCCACAGCTAGCACACTCTGTTCCACCGCGTCGATGACCCGATCAATCTCCCCACCGGGCAAGCCATTATTCACGAATGCCACAATATTTCGTCCGCCGCTAGCAGCTCTCAAAGCTGACGATAATGAGCGAACTGGGTGGGCGGACCCAACCCCGAAGGTGGAGGGCGGGATGAACAGGTTCCTGGCATAACTAAGGAAGATTATGAAGGCGATAGGGAGGATGAATGCGCGTATGATGGTGGGGAGGGCGTGTCGTCTGAGCACAATGAGGAGGTTCTTCTTGCTGAGGGTCCAGCACTGGGCAAGGAGAGCCATTGGAGGCTATCAGTTAGCCTGGCGCCGGAGACTCTATGAGTTGGCAGCGTCGATGCTTACTGCTACTGATGCGAGAAATATAACCAGTCCATCTGGTTTATATGGACGCGTCAACTTGGGGCTGGGCGCTCGTAAGTTGGTCGGGCGTAGTTCATGGGCAGTACAGAGGTAGGAAATTCCAAGACGCTACAGAGCCGGCAAATGATGAGAGGCCCACATCACAATATGTACAGTACAGCAAGCAGCATCGCCAGAAATCAAACAACTGGCTGGGCTTTGATAGAGGTGAGTATCTACCAGATCGACTATATCGGCAACATCCGTTGTATTACTGTAGCAAGAGCTAGTAGGCTGACTATATCAACAGTATCTACGAGCCTTACCTAGAGAATCGTACTACAGCGTTACCGAAGGTTCCACATTTTCCGGAGTGTTTGAAAGACAAGACCCCTGACAACGCCAGCCTCCGTAGTAGTTACTCGTACTAGGTAAGGTACAGGTACCTTAGGTACCTTAAGGTGCTTATATCAATTGAGAATTTCCGGCTTACTTTATGGCTGGATCACGTGCTAACCCCACAGTCTGTTGCATTTAGGTACCCAAGGGAGGTACGAAGTAGGTACGAAGTAGGTTTCGTACAGTACAGATTACAAGGTTGCTCGTAGGGCCAGCCGAGATAGTGACTCTTATCCGACTCTTGATAGCTTATCGCCTTTCTTTTCCACCTTAATTAAGTTCCAGCTTCACATTCAACACGACTCGAATGGCAAACCTCACTATTCCAGTGCTGCCAGTACCGGGCGAACGCAATATCCTTGTTACATCTGCCTTGCCCTACTCCAACGCAACGCCTCATCTTGGGAATCTAATTGGAAGCACACTCTCCGCCGACGCGTTTGCGCGCTTCTTCCGCGCTCGAGGTTTACGTCTGTGGAACTGTTAGTGTACATTCGCATGGCCCTCTTTCAATCGACTGACATGTAAATAGGATCAGTATGGTACCGCTAGCGAAGCAAAGGCCTTGGAAGAAGGCGTCGATCCTGCCACCCTGTGTGCGAAATACCACAAGATCCACAAGGACATCTATGACTGGTTCAGGATAGACTTTGATATATTCGGCCAAACCCCAACGCCTCAGCATACACAGATCGTTCAGGATATATTTAAAAAGCTATGGGCCAACGGCTTTATCGAAGAGCGCGAGACTGTGCAGCCGTACTGTCAAGTCCACTCTAGTTTCCTGGCGGATCGTTTTGTCGAGGGAGAATGTTCCATTTGTGGTTATGCTGACGCACGCGGTGATCAATGTGACCGTTGCGGCCGACTAATGCGCGGCCCTGTTTTTCGTCATCAAGGTAGCGAGATGCTAAAGTATCGCAGGGACCCAGTCGAACCGGAATCGACAGATGCACCCGAAGGACGTGGAGAAGGGGAGACCGAGGGCGACAATGCTGATACCAAAGCGACAGGATGGCTGTTGAACCCGCGCTGCAAGCCCGACGGGGCGAAACCGGAGAAACGAAATACGAAACACCTTTTCCTTCGTTTGGACAGTCTGACCGACAAGACTGTTGCCTGGTTTTTTGAGGACGCTAACCAGGGCTGGACCGCAAATGCTGTAGCAATAACGCAATCATGGATTGACAAAGGCTTACATCCACGGGCCATCACGCGCAACCTCCGTTGGGTCGTGCCCATTCCTCATGTCGAAGGCTTGAGTACCGAAGAGTATTCTTCTAAAGTCTTTTACGTGTGGTTCGACGCCTGCATTGGTTACCCGAGTATTACCAAGAATTACACTGACGGAGACAATCTTGATGGGCGCGATTAGGAGCAGTGGTGGAAGAACCCTAAGGAAGTCGAGTTATACCACTTTCTCGGTAAAGATAATGTGCCATTCCATTCGATTGTTGGTCACCATTCACTACAGCCTCACCCTCAAACTCTTTACTGACTGTTTTCTAGGTGTTTCCGGCATCTCAAATCGGCTCAGGTGATAATTGGACGCAGGTTCGGCACATCTCAGCAACAGAGTACCTTAACTACGAAGGTGGGAAATTCAGCAAATCGAGAGGTATCGGTGTTTTCGGTAACAGCGCCAGAGATACTGGTATCGATGCGGATGTCTGGCGGTATTATCTGCTATCCAGACGCCCAGAAAACGGTACTGATACTGAGTTCAAGTGGGAAGAGTTTATCAGCGTTAACAACAACGATTTACTCAAAAATATTGGAAACTTGGTAAATCGAGTAGTCAAGTTCTGTCATGCAAAGATAGGGGGTGTTGTACCTCGCCACACGGTTTCGGAATCGCATCAGTCAAATGTCAATACCCTACTTACATTATATATCAGCAACGTCGAAAACATGAGGCTACGTCTTGGACTGTCCACTATCCTCCAGATCTCAGCACTTGGCAACAAGTTCTTGCAAGACAATAAACTCGACAACCGTCTCTTTACCGAGAGCCCCGAACTTTGCGCCAACGTCGTCGGTACAGCCCTGAATCATCTACATCTACTTGCAAATCTGCTCTCTCCGTTTATGCCTAAAACTGCCGAATCTATCTTTGAGCAGTTGGGAGTTGGGTCTGTACCGAGAATTCCTGACACCTGGGCTGCAAATACATTAGTAGAAGGTCACAAGTTGGGCGAACCACGGCCGCTGTTCTCGATGATTCCCGCGGCAAAACTAGAGGAGTGGCGAGAAGCATATGGCGGAAGTGCTGCACAGGAGCAGAAGCTTCTTGAAGCTGAGAGGGCTGCTGCGAAGAAAGCTGCTAAAAAGGAAAAGAAGGGAAAGAAGCAATCGATAAAGGAGGCTTTGAAATCAAAAGAGCCCTAGTAAATAGCCGACCTATGTAGTGTAGAAATATATACCTTGCTTCAATGTGGTCAAGACAAACACAGCTTCACTGGCTTGCATCGCCAACCATGTTATCGAACCAACCCTCACACATCAGCCTACTGCATATCAACTATAAAGTGAAGACCAGCCTCTCCCTAATAAAGTTTTACATGTTGTTATTAAATAATATTGCTCCTCGCTCCCAGCTGACTTATTTCGTAGTTATCTAGTATTTGGAATGCTCGGTCGTTATTCGCTCCCTTATGCGAGTATTGGAAGCGTCTTTATGTTATTAGATTTTAAGAATAGGGAGACAGGAAGAGAATCATAGAAATGGGGAACGAGAGCCGAATCAACTCCTGGACATTCTAATGTTGTGCTATGATATCTCGAACGGATTGTCCAATAGATTCGTTTGGCCATTTTGAATATCAAGTAAACTCGTAAGGTATTCGATTGGCTAAATCCAAGTTACCCAATCTCGAATTTATATTTCAATAGATTCTTAGTGCATAGTGCCCAAACCTAGCCCCTCTCGATCGAGTAATCATAGTCTTCCAACCAGTAGCTTCAGGTTACGTGTATGCATTCAACCCACCAACCGCAACGGTGAAAAGCTGCGGACTGCCATCCCATACAGAGCCGGACTGGTTCGCGCCATCAGTGGGCGTTACATCATCGTATGGAAAGGCATAACCAAGCTTATCCAAATTCGCGCTGTGCACAATCTTCGAATAGTAGTTTGTCGGGTTGGTCGAGTAATAAGCTTGCACATTACTACACGGCTGATGGTCACCTAGTAATAAGGTTGATCGATTGAAGGCTGCGGCGATACGAGCAGTAAGGCCGCCCATTGCGATAGTATTGGCATGTGAAGCGGCGAAGGGGCCATTACTACAGGAGAAGATGTGCGCGGTAGAAGGGCGATTAAATGTGCCAATGCCAGGGAATTCCAGGAGGTCGTTGGTGACGTTGCCTTCTACAACTCCCCACTGACCTTGGGTGTCAATTCTTAGGCACTGGGTGCTGTATTTGGACCAGACTTCGGAAACGTAGTCATCATAGTAGCTGGTGAAGAGGGTGGGGTTCATAACACCAGCAGTGTTGGGGCTAAGGACGCGGAGCGGCTGGCCAGAGGGGTTTCTTACGATCAGTTGGTCCCATCCGACACTGTCAATGCGATTCTGTGCGATTAGGCTGGAGCATATGGTTTCGAGGCCGTCTGTGGGGATTCCTGAAATGTGTTGGATCTCTCCGGATGCACTCTGTAGGGATAGAGCGATTGGGATGCTGACGAAGTCCACATAGGATATATTGGCATAGAGTTGGAAGTCGTTGAACGTAAATTCGCAAAACCCCCAATCCTTCGAATAGTTGGAATCAGATGGGTTACTGACCGACGGCTCAACGAGGCCCGGACCGGGATTCAAGAGGAAAGTTAGTTTGTCGTTGAGACAGAACCAAATACGGCCTCCAGCAATCCGTGGAATCGTCAGCGTTCTCGTGCATCCCGACTCCCCAAGTGGTATCCCACAATCTACCGCGAGAGCAGCGCCGGTTGAATCGGGCGACTCTGGGTAGTATGGCGTCTGCCCGTCTGCTTGAAGGATGAACCAGGCATTGTTGTGGTCGAGGGCCAGGCCGGTAATATAAGCATAGACCGTGTCGCAGGTCGACTGATTCTGAAGGGCGATATTAAGAGTAGTATTAGTAACCATGATAATATATATATATTTCTCGTGCCTTTGAGACCTTTTATCGGATGTTCTCGTATACATACTACCGAGGGATTTGTTAATGGCTCGCTAGCCAGTTAGTCTCCTTTACTCATAGTATGAGTAGTATTCTTGGCTTCTCTCTAGAGAGACGCGAGTATGACTTACGTATATCGAAGTAATAGCAGACAAAAGCCTATACTCCGTAGCTACAGTGGCCACCTTGGTGGCTGCGTTCGTTGTTCAGCTTACTCGAGTACATAGACGAATACCTGTTGGAAGTATCGCCAGTTCGTCGCCAGCGCCCCGTGCAGGCGCAGAGATCCGTCTTCGCTGGCCATGTATACCTTTATCGAGTACCACAATGGTGTCTCTCGTAGATCTCCCCACAGAAATTCTCGTGCACATCTGCAGCTCTCTTTGCCTGCACTGCGAACTCCCGCGCGTAGTTGACGCCCCATCTGCCGCCGTGGGAGCTGCTTCATCAGGCCAAAAAGTCCATTCTCAGCTCAGCCAATGCTCCAAGAAGCTGCGTGCTGCGTCGCATTGCCCAAACAGTCTTGTTTCGCTGGTATCACAGCCGCCTGGGGAATGATTATCATGTCGAACGCAGACATGTGGCATCTTTCGTCTTTGCCATCATCCGCCAGCCCGACCTGGCGACAGCTGTCCAGGCGCTGTCCGTCCACGAACCACCATACCCTCGTGGAAATTGCTATGCTTATGATACCGCCAGGCCGCCTACGACGCAGATAGGCTCTGCAAAAGAGCTGCCGAGCGCATTGGTGGCCATTTGCTCAAACTATGCTTAGATACCCCAAATCTAGGGTATTTCTCCGAGCTCGCCATAGCCATCACACCCCAGCTCTCACAGCTCTGCCTCCAACGCAAATTGGAGTGGAGTAGGATCGATGAATGGTGCTGGACTGGCTGGCCATACGATTTGCCCGCGCTCAGGTGTTTGGTCTTCGAGAGCGCGCGCGAGAACCCAGACGATGTAGCAACGTACCACATATACCACACTGTCACCACTCAACGGCGGCGACATGGAACAAGTGGCCATGACCCCCCGAGAGTGCCCCTTGCTCGAGGACTTGAGGACACTCAGCTTATGGCTCTCAATCCGGAGCGTCATCTAGGCCACGTAAAACCCATACTGCGACGTTTGTGCTACTCGATGTATATTGCCGGGCCCAGGAAACTAGACGACGACAGCCACAGCGACGACGACACTAGCAGATGCGGCAGATATCCAATCCATCATTGACTATAGTAACTGGCTTGGGGGCATCACCAGCATGGACACGATAGGCCTTTCCTTCGCCTCCTTTCCCATTCTCGAGGTGCTTGAGCTGGAGCAGCTCCTCCTCTACGGGCCCGTCTTCCCCACTGCTAAAGAGCCGGCCGAGGACCGCAGCTCCATGCTGACCACGCCCGACGAATTCCTCAGCAAATTTCCCCGGTCAATACAGCGCCTACGCGTGGGCTGCGTTTTCCACAGCCAACACTCTACCGCGACGTGATGGTCCTTGCTAGGCACTCAGCCCGATTCCCGCAGCTCAAGGTCGTGCGGCTCGACGTTTTCAAAGCCCCTCCCCAAGAACAGGTCCGGCTCCTTGTTGAAGCGTTCCGCGCAGCTGCTGACATCAAGGTTTTGATCTACCACGTCGCGAGGACAATCGGATCGAGGGGGTTACTTCCTGCTAGTCCGGGTCATGAACAACCCGTTCCAGAAGCATTGCTCTATTTACCGGATCCCAGCTACTAAAAAAGTACAAAAGTTGAAATGTGCGAGGTGCTCATCTAGTTAGGCCATTCCTTCAAGCTCAGTGCTACGATGAAGTCTGATTATTCTCCTCATAAGTGCCCAATCTGCAAACGGACGTGGGAAAATGATACTGATAGTGCGGACATCCCCAGCTTCCAATCGATATGCTATCTATTCACCCTTTTCACTATTTCAACTTTATCGGCTGAAAATCAATTCTCAATCGATTCCTAGCTAAACCATGTCGAGTAGTGTTATAACTGTAGTTAGTTCTATTTATCTAAATGACACTTGTTGAGTTGAAACGTAATAAATGGTTATTACCATAGTAAATGCTATACGATGAAACGTAGTTGATTAGGTTCTAGAATTGTCTATTCTACAACTAAAGAGAGAAGGGGAACATACAAAGGACGAAAGGTAGTGACCCAGAATGCAGATTTCAATAACTCCAGGTAGGAAACTAAAGTCAAGGACAAGATCTAGTCGAAAACTAGAGTAAAATCTGGAAAATCTAGAAAACAGGAGCTGGTCGAGTACGTCGAGTACAGGTGCTACGTCGAGTACAGGTGCTACGTCGAGTACAAGTCGGCGGCACGGCCGTGACAATGGTGCCAACGGAGCCAGAGACGTAAGCTAATGCTGTGATTATAACTAGAAATTGAACATAACAGATTTGTTGACATGCAACGTGCCTAACGCAGCAGCCGCACTAAAGTCCGAGCTGCATCTTAGAAGTATATTGAGCTTGGGATGAGGTTTGGTAAATGACGGTTTGGATGGCTGTAGGGTAAGTACCTATCAGATCGCATCCTCATACAGCCTCATTTAAAGCCCACTTGACCTACCATCGCAAGGTATGTTGAAATATGTGCTTAAGAAACACCAGCGAGACCCAGCGCTCCCATCGCATACTTAGTCGCCTTTTCCTTGCTAACCAACTTTAGAGGACGGTATACTGGATCCCACATTTGCTCCCGAATCCACGCCTCTAAGGTCTCTTCGTCACTGGGTATACCATCCTCCCGGGCTAAGCCACTCACCACCGCCTCTCTAATGACAGCCTTTGCGATATGCACGCTAATCTCCCTCACATCCACAACGTCAGGTAATAGCCCCTTGTCCGGATCTTTCAAAGCTGGAGACTGAGCTGCAAGTGCCTTCACAGCCGCAACGAGCATCTTATCACTCAATAACTTGGCACGCGAGAGAACACAGCCTAGTCCAATTCCTGGAAAACAAGTCGAGTTATTGCATTCTGCAACTTCGTACTCGCGGCCGTCATACTTGACCGGCGGGAAAGGACTTCCTGTGGCAATCAGCGCTGTACCTTTACTCCACTCACATATATCTTTTGGATCAGCTTCGTGGAGGCGGGTTGGGTTAGAGAGGGGCATGATAATCGGCCGGGGCGTGTGCGAGGCCATTTCTGTTATTATTTCTCTAGTGAAGGATCCGGGCTTAGTGGAAGTTCCTACCAAGACGTGTGGCTTCACGGCCTTGATCACGGATAATAGGTCAGAACGTGAAGTGTCTAGCCATTCGGAGTCATCGCGGGCGTAACAAGTTTGAGCCGGTGTGAGCTTTTCTTTATGGCTCTTGAATAAAAGACCCGGCTTGTCGACACACCTGGATAAATATATTAGACAGATGGACATATTCCGAACATGCATACAGGATTAACAAAAGGACAAACCAAATGTGTTTTGCTGCGTCTTCCTTGGATTCTCCGCTATTAGCTGCAATGGCATCTCGCACCTGATCTGCAATTCCGGTGCCAGCAGTGCCTGCACCAAAGATAACCATTCGCATATCTTCGAGTTTGACATTGCTGACGTGAAGACCTGCCATTACAGCCGCCAGTGTAACGCATCCAGTGCCCTGAACGTCGTCATTGAAGCATGCCATTGATGGCCTATAGAGATCGAGGATGCGTCGGGCTGGCTACCATTAATGGGTGCTTCTCAAGAGATTGCAACTTACCATTGTGTAATCCGAAGTCTTCAAAATGAATGTATGCTCGAGGATACAACTTGCGGGCAGACCGCATAAATGTGTCCACAAATTCATCATATTCCTTCCCACGTATTCGGGGTTTCTTTAGCCCAAGATATAAATCATCATTGAGAAGATCTTCGTTATTAGTACCACAGTCAAGCACAACGGGCAGAGTTCTATTGGGATGGATGCCTGCACATAGGGTGGTTAAGACAAGCTTGGCAATCGAGATTAAAATCCCTCCCACCCCTTGATCTCCAATTCCAAGGATCTCCTCCCCATCTACCAGTGTATTAGTAGGTATTTTGGAGGAGCAAAAGAGAGCTGACCAGTGACAACAATGTAATCAATATCTTCCGGAGCACCCCACTGTGCAAGGTCATCGTGAACACGGCCAACGTCGTTAATGTTCAGAAAGCAGCCTTCCGGCCGCCGAAAGAGTCTCGAATAATTCTGGATTGCGTCGCCTTCGGTGGGTGTGTATATAATAGAGAACATTTCTTTCAGATGTTCTTGGATCAACTATGTCCATGTCAGTTGGTCCTGTATCGGTACGTGTAGACTATGAATCTCCAGGATATATATGGGACGAGATTTCGAAAGCGAACTGAGCTGCATTTCAATATAAAACAATATACTGCCGGCTACGATCATAAATCGATCTTCGAATCTTGTTGTAAAAACTTTGGGACCCAATGAAATGAATATTATCCTCTACCTCTACTCAATGAAACTTGGTGTGGGTAAAATGGTAGAAATTCAAATAAGGGTAAAGGGGGCAGCGCTCACCCTGAAATACAACACTGTATTCTGCGCGGCCAAGCTGATCATGAACGTATTCTTAGCCAAATCATCTCTCCGACTTGAATACTGATCATAAGCTCTCTTTAACTGCTGCTCCAACGTTTGAACATTCTGTGGGAGCAGTCCCGTGAGCTTGAAGTGCTTGCGCTCTTCAGCGGTAAATCCGGCTCCCTTGTTGAAGAACGGGGTATTGAGGAGAGCGGAGCCGGTCAGGGCACAATCCTGAGGGCCGCTGGTACCAAGAAGGAGCTGCCCAAATTGTGGATGCCTTTGACAGGGCATGGTTTGATTGTAATTGGAAGTTAGGATGAATGTTGTTCAATTTAACGACTAGGTGAGAGCGGAGTTGTGAGTGTGAATATTCAATTCTCGAGATGTTTGTCTGGCGCAACACAATGCTGCAGTATGCGTCGAGAATCAAGCAAGAGAGCGGAATGATACAGGCAAAATAGAGGCCCAAGTAGATAAATCAAAATATTAGATTACCGTACAGAAATGTATGCCGATGTTGAGAGTTGGACTAGCGGCGGAATGATGCGTTTAGGCTTAGCGACTTGCACTCGTACTGATTGGGATAAATTAACGAGGCGATCGTGACGTACAACCTCATTCTCTTGTTGATGTCATATAAGTGTCTATATTCCTCCTCTATCTGCGGGCCGCACCGCAAGTGCTGCTTCACAAGTTCACATGTAAAACAGACAATGGCCCTCCGCCTTTGCTAGATGTATTAAGCTTGCTCTTCAGATGGCATTCAATCCCACTTTGGGTTTGACGATACCTCTGAGACGTCCGAGTTTCCTCAAGCTAATCGCCTGCTCAAAGTCCACTAGCATGACCTTTCTTCTCTTGATACGCCTGCCAGGTATTGCAATGCCACACCATCGACTTACAACCGTTGCACCTCCAGATCCCGTCGAAGAAGAAGTGCTGCACCACTACGATGCCAGGCATTTCTTCCCCGTCGAGCCTGGAAAGGTCTTTAGGGAGAGATACGAGACCATTACGAAGCTTGGATATGGCGGTGGTTCCACCGTCTGGCTCGCGCAGGATCTAAATTTGTAAATCCTCATCTATATATTCTGCCTTTGCTGACATAGATCTAACGCGAGGTCGGAGGTGGAACTAGAACCTAGTGATCCTAAGCCTTACGTGGTACTAAAGTTTTGCACTCGCGAGTATGGCAACAAAGACGCTACTTAGCACGAGTTGGAGGTTGGTCGTCATCTCGCCGGTGCGAACCTTTCTCATATAGGCATACTGTATCTCTAGGCCGTCATCGAGGACTTCGTAGTCGCCGGGCGAAATAGTATGCATATTTGCTTAGTATTTGAGCCAATGCGAGAACCTTTGTCGCTTTTCCAGCCCCGTCCCAAGCAAAAGAGACTTTCCCTTGGGCTCTTGAAGATGTACTTGGTATGTCTCCTAAACGGTCTTGACTATCTTCATTCCGAGTGTCACATCCTCGCCGGTGAGTTAACAACCCTTCGTACCAGAGTTGTCTGTCTCATCCCTTCTTTTAGATCTGGGTTTGCAAAATATCCTTGTGAACTTTGAGGATTATTCTGTACTCGAGGGGTTCGTCCAAGCTCAAATTGAAAACCTCATGCTCCAGAAGAAAAGAGATAAGTATTGTCGAGAAGAAGGACCCTTAGGAGTACTAAGAGGAAGCGTGGGTTAAATAATCAAAAGAGTGCAGTCAAGGTCCTGGCACAATTAGAAAGGAATTTAAACTTATGCGCCCGAGAGCTCTGACCCTTAAAATGGAGGAACCTATGATTTTCTCTATCAAGGACCACTTCAAATATGGCATTGGGCTCTGATTTCTCCACCTTCTCATATCACTCTGTGTATATGGATTACCGGGCACGAGACGTGTTTGGTCCAATAATACCTTATTTATACGGCAGCCGGCTCGGATATCAATTTTGAGAACCGCATAGATGATGGCATGGCCCATCCCTCCCATGAGGAGCTTGATTTCCCAAAGTTTGTTCTATGACGACCTGGACCATTTCTTAACGATTCCCATTTTTCGGATACCCGCCCATCGCTCACGCCTGTACCGAGATATTCGGCCGTCAAGAGTCAATCTACTTGCGATTTCTCATTCACGTCGTGGGAGAGGAGTGTTCCCAGTTTAACGCCTAATATATGAGCGGTAGTACTACGACCATCGTCATCTTGGGTCTGGATAAAGTGACTGCCGCGAAGCACTCATCCACCCGGGCCAGTCACTCCTGGAGATGCCCCAGCGTCGCCATCCCAATCCGACAAGCCGCAACGCAAAACGACCAGAATATTTCCAAACAAAAGAAAAACCTGCCTCGCATGACGGCAGAGCGGAGGTGCAGAAGCGGGAGAAACTTTTGAAGTGGAGTCGTGAAGCAGCATACAAGTACCGTGTGAAGTCGGAGACACAGGCGGAGACGATTACAGAGCGGGCGAAGATACTCGACGCCGATAACGCGATCAAGGGGGCTCGGGCTGGAGCAGTTGAGGCGCGAGGCCGAGAAGATTAATGGTGATGAATGCAACATACGCAAGGTGGGTGCGCTCCCTTGCCAACCAGCCTACATCTACCAGCCTATGGTGTACAGTCCTAGCATTCGTTTAGGGACGGAAATCGATACGAGACCCTCAACAAGCTGAAACAGGCACAATGGACCACCATCGTACCCATCCACCCCAGCTACATCTATCGTCACGAGCAAATAACGGAATCTTTATCAAGATTCAAAGCCCCGAGTCAGCCGTCCACCTCTGGCCGCAATGTTCCGAAGAGATCCAATGAAGTGATACGGGAGATCTTTGGCATCCGTGAGCTTCCCTATATTGAAGCTTGCCTCTATTGAACGAAAAGAAAACGCACATCACCACAAGTTGCGAGATTCTCAACCAATTTCGACCTAGAGGTTACTTCGTGATAATCTACCCAGTGGGTAAAGTAATCCGTAGATAGCGTTGGTGGTGTGCGACCGATGCGAGTGCACGCATATCAAACGTCAACGGCCCGAACATAATCATCGCATCCGCCTACTCGTGAGGAAGCAAGTGCGTCCACAGAAAGCAAATGCGTCAAATTGCCTTCACATCACGACAAATCAGTCCACATAATAATCTATCCTATAACTCTATCAACTAAGATATAATGTCAAACTCTAAAATTCGATTGAATGGTGCAAAAGAATGGCTTTGTAAAAATCTATCTAAATCACGAAGTGTTACAAGTGGCATCTTCAAAGTCCACAAGAAGACCTTGACATCGTCGATCACTCACGACACAATCCAGCCTGTGAAACACGGAGGGCAGAACAGCATGCTGTCAGAGACTCAAGTCCTTGCTTTAATGCAATGGTCCTAACGTCAATATGAGCAAAGCTCAGGTGCTACAACGCAGATGACTTACGCCGCTATCTGTCATTTGCGTCACCCACTTCAGGTTCCATCGCTAACCACGCCCACTGACTAAAATGGGGTGGTATTAGGGGTCGGTGGCTGGTGTGCAATGGGCTGGTTTGGCTCTGGCGATCTCTCGAAACCCGCACCTGGTAAAGCTAGTGTGATATTATCTACTAAGCTAATCTCTCATATATTCCCCACCTTGGTTGTCTTTTAATCAACTAACTAAGTATTTCAACTGTCTACGCTAAAGTTGGTTTACTAAATAGTCTCCCGCTTGCCTGTCCCGATTCTAAACGACATAGACTTTCATTAATCTTGCCAAAAGGTACCTCTTCCAAAGTCGGATTTAGCTTTCCAGCACTAATCAATGCCAGCACAGTACGCAGCTCCTCCTTAGTCCCACCCAACGATCCCCTGATTTCAACGCTATTATAAACAATATCAAACGTGGGTAGGGTCAACTGCTCGCCTCCTAAACCGGTAAGAACGATCCGTCCAGACCGCTTGACGGCTTTGAGAGCCGCAGCCATCGTCGAGGTAATCCCAACAAAATCCACGACAACGTCAAAAACAATGTCCTTGGCATCCTCGAGACGGGAGAAACAGGCCTTCGCACCATCTCGCGTTGCCGCATCGAATTTTCTGTTGTCAATATCGAATCCATACACCATTGCTCCTTGAAGTACCGCAATTCTCAGGCCAACTGATCCTAGACCGCCCAGACCAACGATAGCGACATTCGTTGAGGCAGTGACTCCACCCTCCGTCACAACCGCGTGGTAAGCCGTAGTAATCGCATCTGTTGCGACAGCGGCTTGCTCAAAGCTAACGTTCTCCGGGATAGATTCGAGGTATTTGACAGGAGCAACGACGTATTCAGCATAACCACCATCGTAGTTGAGACCAATCCCACCGGTTGGCGCGATCAAGGCCACCGCTACTCTGTCGCCTATCTGGACCTCTGATACGTCTTCTCCCAGTGTGATAACTTTCCCGGCAACCTCGTGACCGAGGGTAATAGGTCGTTGTTGGATCCACGCTCCTCCTGGTCCACTGATGATATGGCAGTCTGAATGGCATAATCCGCAAGCTTCGACTTGGATTAGCACCTCGCCGGTGGAAGGTTGTGGGACTGCAATATCTTGAAGCTGGAGGCCACTATCGGGACCGTTCCAGCGATAGGCCTTCATCGTGAGATTTGTGAAATATTTATAGACGTGGTTGATTTTTGGATCCAGAGGCCAGATAGTATCAACGATAGAGGGTAAAGTCTTCCGTGTGAAGGGAGATGTGTAGGATTCTCGTGAATCTCGTCGTGGTGGTTCTCAGTGGCTTGTGGTCTATGAAGTTTCACTCCACTTATATAGTTGATCATTATAAGTAAGCAACGCTCAATATTGCAGTCACATAGAGATCTGAGTTCCCATACTGCATTCGAAATCACCGAGGTTGTATCTTTGCGGGGATCAATAACGACGATGAGAGTGATGGTCGGAAAGGATAGGGGAATATTGACGAAAGCACTGTCCTTTAACGCCACTGGGCTCATAATTAACGGTAGCGTTATTATTGCAACAGGTGGCACGAGGGGGCGAGGCCGAGAGCGAGGTTAGGTGAGAGCGGGTCAGCTGAAAGCAGGGCAACCCCACATATGTCTCACAAAACCGATATCAAATACAGCTGACGAACTACATCGCTATCGGCTGCTGCCATGTGCTATCGATACTGTTAGACGGCGCATTTAGTACGTTGTACCGAGGCGTTACACAGTATACGAAATGTCGGGAAAGGCTGGCTTTTAGCTAACCAATAACAACCAAAGATCAGAAGGTGCTGATCTGGTGAGGTTACAGAGCTAAAAGAGTGGGATAAATGAATGCAATTAAAGTCAAATAAGTCGTATATTAGGGGTTAAATTAATTGGTCTCGCGCTAATCTAAGGGGTAGAATCCCGTATTTATAGGTTAATATAGAGTAGATCAAGTGATTAAACTAAATAAAATTAGGTGATTTCCATACTCCTAAAGCACACAGCTAACTATCTATAACCTATAGTAATTATTAGTAAAACAGATAGTCATGCATGAATAATATAGGATTACGTCATATGGACAAGTTGTTAGTGCACACTTGATTGATCCAAGACCTGGCCGTTGCGAGCTCCGGCTTGACTTGTCCTGAAGCTCAATATGATCTGACAACTGCTGACGTTAGTACGTCTACATAGATACAAATTTGAAGGTCTATATAAAGAATATAAGACCAGTTAATACATGTTGTTTGCTTTACTCCTCAATACTGTTAGGCTCTTTATACGAGTGGCAGTTCTGATATTTTATGATAAGTTTGGTGGTAGCTCTGATATTTACCGTTCTCTGTTTCAATAATTATTCAATACGATTACTCGGGGAATTATATTTCTCTTGCGATAATGGTTTAGCTTCAATCTGGACAACCTCGGCTTCCCTCGCCAAGAACCCCCAAGATATTAACTATATTTTAGCTTCAGACGCTACTACACCCCTCACGAAGTTACGCACCCCCAAACCCCGTTGCTCAAATGGCCTATAATCCAGGGGCTGTGCACAGCCATGCATAAGGAAAGAACCTCCCCCCTGCCTTCTTCATTGTAACACATATCCTGTATCAGTATCATTTTCCTATAATATTAAAATGACTTTTGAAACATACCTTCATGAGGCCACTAGGCGCGGCTCCGACCGCACTCTCCCAGGTGTTGTCGTTATAGCAGCCGACAAAAATGGTAAATTTCTCTTCTATGACCATCTTCTCTACAATATTCTAATCTCTCATCCCTAGGAATCACCTATACTCACGCCTCTGGAACACAGTCCCTGGATCCCACTTCCCCTCTCTTTAAAAAATCATTCGCAGTTGACACTACAATGTGGATTGCCTCGTGCACAAAACTCCTCACAGCAATTAGCATCCTGCAGTGTGTGGAGAAGGGGCTCCTTAATCTCGATACCGACCTCTCAGATGTTCTTACCGAGTTTAAGGAGATTCAAATCCTCACTGGATTCGAAGATGAAAAACCAGTCTACAAAAAACCGGAGACTAAAATCACCCTGAGAGCTCTTCTTACCCACAGCAGTGGTTTTGGATATGCAGCATTTGATCCGAAGCTTATGAAAGAAGTTGAATATAGAGGTGGTAAAATTGATATGACAGGCGACTTGGTATGTTATCTCGTCATTATTCAAAGCACCAACTAAATAATTTCCAGCTCGAACACATTTTGCTCCCTCTTCTTTACGAACCAAATACGTCCTGGTCCTACGGAGTCGGGCTTGATTGGGCTGGCCTCGCACTTGAACGAGTCACGGGACAATCTCTCTCCGCCTACATGGATGCAAATATTATCAATCCACTTAGCATGACATCCACGTCCTTCAAACTCCTGTCAAGACAAGATATCATGGCAGCTCGATCAGACATGAGTATGCGGCTCCCAGATGGCTCTCTCTCCCCAAGCCCCACACGCTTCTTTCCCGACAATGCCAAGGATGACTACGGTGGAGCTGGCCTCTTTTCTTGCGCACAGGATTACGTCAAAGTTTTAATTGATCTCCTGCAGGATGACTCAAAATTGCTCTCCCTGGCAAGTAAGGAAGAGTTGTTCAAGCAGCAGCTTTCCACCGAGTCCAAGACGGCGCTGAATTTCCTGCTGTATGGCGATTACGAGGGCAACAAGGATGGAGAAGTGGGCGCCATGTTCAGTGGTGGGTTGCCAACAGGAACAAATGTGGGCTATTCGCTTGGAGGTATGCTAGTAGATGACACTAATGGTGCGGGTCCGAATCGGAGGAGAAAAGGCGCGTTATCGTGGAGTGGACTGCCAAATTTGCATTGGATGGTTGACAGGGAGAAAGGAGTTGCGCTATTTTATGGGAGTCAGCTGCTTCCTCCGGGGGACGTGAAAACAGGGGAGGCTTTTAGTAAGTTTGAGGAGGCCATTTATAAGGGGGAGCTTTAAGAAGCGAGGCAGCGGCAGAGAAGCCCGATTTGTTATGTTCTCTGAGCTGCTAGATAAATACAGGTGTTCTTTATATCCACGTCCTTTGTCACGGTCTACGATGCCTCCTGTAGGTTATCTATTTTCGTCTCTGCCTGTTTTGTTCTAGAGGCTTTGTGCAAAGAAATAGCCAATTGAATTTAGTCTGAAAATAAACTTGTAGATCGTAAGATAGTTTTATATTTATTTATGAACTTGTTTTGCGACAATCTATAAATTAACTGCTATACGCCTACCTACTCAGTCTTCAGCTCCAGTCCAGTAAGCTTCCCGGTCTTCCTCCAATCCTCCAAAAGTTTGATAAAAGCAACAGAACCCCATCCATAAGTTGAATTCCGCAAAGCTCTATCTGTAGCCTGCCCTTCCTGGTTGTAGTATCCAGGCGTACAATCTTTCACAAAATCCCTCTGAAGCTTCCCCCCTTCCATAATAGTCTCCACCCACTTGTCCTCCGCCTCTTGCTCCGCCTCAATACTTTTAACCTTCCTCTCCTTGCATTCGTTAACCACGTAGGAAATGTGCTTCGCTTGCTCACTCAGCATATGCACAAAATTAGGAGTCATGCCTGACTGTACAATGCTGACAATGAAGAGATTTGGAAAGCCTCGAGTCCAAAACCCTTGAAACGTGCTTGTCTTCTCACCATCCTCCCATTTCTGACTTAGCGTATCTCCATTGAGTCCCGTGATCTCGATGCCAATTCTCTTGCTGTAATCAGTGCTGAACTCAAACCCGGTGGAGTAGATAATAGCGTCCAATTTGATTTCCTCGCCATTTGTCACAATCCCATTTTCAGTAATACGTTCGATTCCTTTTCCGTTTGTGTCAATCAGACTAACGTTCTCTCTGTTGAACGTGGGAAGGTAGTCATCGTGGAAACATGGCCGCTTGCAGAATTGGTTGTAGTACGCCTTCAGCTTCTCAGCGACCGCTGGGTTCTTGACAGTCTGATCCACTCTGGCTCGGACTTGCTCCATCTTTCTGAAATCGGCCATTTGTAGAGCAGAAGCCCCTAAACTTGCAGTGGGTTGATCCGTTCCTCCATAAACCGAAAGATTCCTCAAGATGTCGGTCCAGCCATCATTCACAAGATCTTCATCTTGGTGTCCTCCAGAGACGATGATATTGAAATTGTCCATCCTCTTCTGTTGCCATCCTTTCGTCAACGAGGAAGCCCACTCTGGGTTGGTTGGCTGATCAAGTCGCTTGTCCACTGAAGATGGTGTCCGTTGAAAAACGTAGAGGTGTTGAGCTCCTTGAGCGAGGTGAGGAATTACTTGGACCGCTGTTGCACCGGTTCCAATGATTCCAACACGTTTATTGGCCAATTTGCTCAATCCTCCTGTTGTGTTACCTCCAGTATAACCGTAATCCCATCGACTGGTATGGAAGCTGTGGCCCTTGTACGTCTCAATCCCAGGAACGCCCGGCAACTTTGGCTTGTGAAGAGGTCCACTCGCCGTGGCAACGAATTGTGCGCGAATAGTATCGCCACGATTTGTCCTTGCAATCCAACGATGGGTAGCCGCATCCCAGTTCAGGCTGAGAACTTCAGTCTGGAACAGGGCCTTATCGTAAAGACCGAAATGTTTTCCGATGTTGCGCGCATGCTGAAGCAATTCTGGCGCTCTGGTGTACTTTTCCGTCGGCATATAGTTGAGCTCTTCCAACAATGGCATATAGATGTATGATTCGAGGTCACACGCTGCTCCAGGATAACGATTCCAATACCAGGTTCCTCCAAAATCACCCGCCTTGTCGATAATGCGGATATTGGTGGTTCCAGCTTCCAGAAGACGTGCGGCTATGAGTTGACCACCATAGCCACCTCCAACCACGAGGAACTCGATGTCTTCGTCGATTGGAGCACGGGAGAACCCAGGTTTTGTGTATGGGTCTTCGACATAATGCCTCAACGAGCCGGTGTCGACCTCCTGATATTGTTTGATACCATCGTCTCGGATACGTTTGTTACGTTCCTCGTCGTACTTTGCCCTCAACGCGGCTGGATCAAAGGCAAGTCCGTTCGATGTGGCACTGGGCATTTTGTACAATATGTCCGTTGAGATTTGGCAATAGGAGAGATGGTTGTAAACACAGAATTGGTTCCGGGTGCAGCTTTTCTTTTATTTCAATGAGCATATGCCTCGGTATTTCAATAAATATTTTTTTTTGCAACGCAGCTATCATGTATTGAACCACAGTCAAACAATCATAACTTGGAAATAAGATACTTTTCCCTCACTTACCCCACTTACCGAGGGGACATATTACGCTACTTATTCATTATCTCCTCCCCCAAATTCTAGCCGACTAATCCCCTCTACTTTTTCACAATTGGCATCATTTAAGAGGCCAGATATGTCTTCCATAAAGAATACCGAGGTAAGTTTTCACTTATAACCCCACCTCTAGGTCAAGCCATCTAATAGCTTAGGTAGTAGGTGGTGGGTGAGGGTTTTGGTAGCTCGTAACGTATCATAACTGTAGGCCTAGTATCTAAACCAGTATTGCCAAGAGACTTGGCAGCATCAACCACATACTTGCCATTACAGCTCACAATAATGCCACGACATACTACTACACGCTGGTCTAACCTTTAGCTTTGGTGGTAATTGGCGAAGAATGAGGCACGGTTGACCCCGCGTTTACCCCACGTTCATGCCCCTCATTGTGTACGTCGAGCCACAGCAGCACGGGCACTTATTACGGGGCGCGCTATGTGCTTGGCTGCACACGTTATACTACTTTGGTCGTGTTAGCATCCTACCTGGTAGTTTAGACCGTCGATGGTTTCAATTTAGCGCCCATCGATTTTCCAACGGTAAAAAGAAGGGGCACGCTAAAGAGGAATAATTCTACAAAGTCTCGCGCTACTTACAAGCTACCTATGACCTCGGCTCCAAGGAAGAGGTTTGGGGTTGTTAAGTCGATTTAAAAAATGCGGCTGAGGGCTAGCGTTGGCCAAGGTTGGGGTTTAGACATGCCAGAATAACGAAGTACTGGCGATCTCCCACTTCCCGTTTCTCAATTTTGTCGTCAGCTCGAGCCGCCTCTTTACAGCCGGTCCGTTAACGTTGGCAGATATTGGGGTTAGCAGAGGAAGCTAGACAGAAAACAGACAATGGCGTTTGAAGTATATATAAAGGCTAATGGAAATGTCTAATATCTTATAATTGACGTTTGAAGAACTTGACGTTTAAATTTGGACGACAAAACATCAGCTATCATGGCCTTAGAAAATAAAGCAGAGAATGCACAGGTAGGCGACTAGGATCTTGCCCTGCAGCTCTTCCATTACTGAAACTACCTCAGATGAAGTTAGAAGATATCAGCCCTCAACCCCCAGTGTCTCCATCGGCAGCGACACCAACCAAAGTCGAGCTCCTTGCCGAAGGAATTGCCCTTGAAGCCACCCACTATGTCGAGGCTGTTGGATGGAAGTTTCTCGCCGAGCCTTACATAGTGAGAGTTCTCATATTTTTTGTCATGGATATTGCTAATATTTCACAAGATCGGCTCACTTGCTGCGATGTCCTTCGGCTTATTTAGCGCCGCATGGGGCTTTGCTCCTCCAGCATCAGTTCTGATCTGGATCAACGCTGATATTGGTATTGAGTCCCACTTAGCTGTCATATTCATATCCTGATTGTCATAGGATCTGCGACCCAATCCAACGGGTTCCTTTTTTCCGTTATGCAGACCCTTGGGACCACTCTTGGCTATATGTTCGTTGGTCGTTTGTCTGAGGTATATGGTAGACGCTGGGTTATGATTGTCTTTACACTTTTTGGGCTAGTCGGATGTAGGACTCCCCTTTCCACTCTCAGGATCCTGCTTATGTCTTTAGCAATTGTTGCCGGAACAGCTCAGGACCTCAACACATTTATTGGAGCAAATGTAAGTCCTTTTTACCTGTTTGGTAAACGCTGCTCCTAATATCTTTCAGATCCTTATGGGCCTCGCAACTGGTGCTCAATGCTGTTATGCGTTCCTAGCTGGAGGTGAGCTCTTCATTATACCCGCAACAAGCTAGAAACTTGCTTAAAAAAAAACTAGAACTCATGCCTAATAAGCACAAGATGCTTGGTATGGCCATCGTCGTTCTCTTCTGTTTTCCTGGGACAGCCATGGGCGCTTATTTTGCACGATCTCTTGTCGAACATGCCTCGTGGAGATGGATTTACTACATCTATATAATTTCACAGAGTAAGATAAGCTGCTCAAATTCTGTAGCCAATTATCTTGCTGACAATATCTAGCCCTCTCCCTTGCTCTTTATATCATATTTTACCACCCTAAGGAAGCCGCTCAAGCTTTTAATAAGCGCGAGCAAACGAAGAAACTGGATTTTATCGGAATATTTCTCCTAGTTGCTGGCCTCGTCTTATTTATCCTCGGTATCATGACTGGTGGATCTCCATATCCTTGGATGTCTGGTAAGTCTTGGAGACCCGAGCTTCGATCTACGGCAGCTTATTCTGTTCTTAACAGCGCATGTAATCGGAATGATCGTATCAGGAGGCCTTTGTCTTATTGCTCTTTGTGTGTGGGAGCACTTTCAGGGAGAGAACGCGTTTTTTGCTGTTCACCTGTTCAAAGATGTTCGAGGCTTTGGAATGAACTGCATCTGCTCAGCAGTAGGAGGAATTTCATACGTCGCCTTGAGCATCATCTGGCCAACTCGTAAATATTTCTTCCTATTCTAAAATCCTTTCTGACAAGCTGCAGATGTCGCATATCTGTATAGCAGCGGATCATCATGGGAAACTGTGGCTGCTATTTCTTGCACAGTTGGCTTCGGTCTCTGGGGAGGAATGGTCTTCCTAGGACCTCTGTGGGGTGCGTATCTAAATCTTCAAACGCCCCGTAAAGGCTAACACAAAAGCAGGCCCTATCGGACATCCAAAGCTGACCTTGATCATCTCGAAATTGTGGATGACTGCCTTTATCGGAGCTTTGGCTCATTGTGGCCCTGATAATAAGACATTCGCAATTGTCTGCTCATTCCTTGCTGCTCTGCCCATCGGTTTTGTTGAGCAACAGACAGGAGCCATCGCTCAGCTCGTGGTAGGTGATAAAGACATAGGTACATCCTTTGGAACCATGGGTTGCGTGAGAGTTGGCGTTGGCGCAATCGGAACAGCGATCGTGTTGGCCATCCTGAATGGTGAGAATTTTAACTGCATATGTGAGAAGGCTGAGGCTGACATCTTCAAGCAAAACTTCCTGTCGAACTTGAAGCTCATATCCTGCCAGCAGCCCTCAACGCTGGTCTCCCCGCAACTTCGGTAGCTGACCTTTTCCTCGCCGTATTTTCAGCTTCCGAGACAGCGATGGCTGCTGTTCCTGGAATCAACAGCGAAATAATCGCTGCTGTAGGTAGAGCGCAGCTTGAAGGATACGCAGCGGCCTTTCGTTACATTTACTATACAACTATTCCATTCGGGGTTGTGGCAATCGCCTCTGCCATCGCTCTGCGCCCAGTGGCCTATTTACTCACTGACCATGTGCCGAAAATGGTCGAGAATCCACAGGCATATCACGGCAAGCGAGACTTGGAGAAATCTGTAGATTGAGTACACGAAAAGGCTTTTAAAAACAAGAGGATAATATTAAAATAAGATGTGGAAAAGGGAGGAGAGAGATTCTTTAGAAAGGAAGCTGTAGCATATAATTATATACATTGCTCGTTTAGTCTATAACTAGCCCTTGTTTAATCCTTGTTAAGGGCCATTTTGGTTTGAACTTTGACTTGGTCTAATATCTGAAGCTCCCTAAGTCCCGCCTCGGCAATCTGGCTGCCCGGAATTTAACCGCACTCGTGGGATTTCGTCGAACCACGTACCTACCTATGTTTATGATCTGCTACATAAATTTACTCGAGTACCTCACCGAATCGTCGTATATTCACTCCCAGGGAGGCAGAGCAGGCCTTGATAATTTAACTTCATCTATGCAAATATGGTCACCGTCTCCCTCTCAAACGGCAGCTTCATAATCTGCCTCGCACTCACATTCTTCATCAACTACCTCTGCCACGTACCTCCCACTCCTACACCTGAGGCTACACCTACGAAGCCATACTGGAAAGACCGCATTGAAGTTTTGAATGTTGTCTCTTGGAATACATGGATCACCACCCTTCTCGCCTTGGTATGGACATACCACCTCAGTCTAATCCTCTTCCCTACTCTCCATTCAACCGTATGTCGACACCCGGAGCTACTGAATGAAGATCTTTTCACCTGGAGCACCCATAGCACGTTATACATCATCGCCGTCTTTATCTTCGGAATGATGAGACTCGCAGCCTACGCAAAGCTCGGGGAAAACTTCACGTTTGGGCTCACGGTGCCGAGCGGTCTTATTACCACGGGATTATATCACTACATTCAACATCCGTCATATGTCGCGCTATTTGTTGTTCGTGCCGCGGATTTCCTCTTCGTTGAGAGGCTTGATGGGGTCGCGGCCTGCGTGCTTCCTGAGAGGATTGTGAGGGTAAATGGTTTGAGCGGAGGTTTTGCGGGTGTGTCGATGGTGCTATTTGCGTATGGGATCAGCCTAAGGGTTAGGGATGAGGAGGAGATGCTGAGCAAGGAGTTTGGCAAAGAGTGGAAGATATGGCATAAGAGGACAAAAAGATTTATACCGGGGCTTTGGTGAGATAAATTACTATTGAGTACCAGCTTTTGATACAGTCACAGGTAATTGCATGTTGTCCTAGGCTTGTCTGTCAAAACTTCGCCCTTGCGAGTCCTATTTACTTGGATACCAGTATGCAGAACGGCTAAAAGGTCTTTTAAAACTCCTCCTGATTCGTACTAAATGAGCCTTCAAGATAACTCCACCCGCCTTCTGCCCCTACGTTTCCAACTCCACATGCCTTGTCCTAAATGGCTTAAAGGAGATTTCCTTCAACGAAATCTTCATTTCTCCTTCCTCCGCATGGTCATCCCCATATGTCTCACTCTCTACTATGGATACAGTATCCAGCACCGTCTGCTTCTGCTCTTTGACCTTGATCTTGAACATAAAGCTCCGGTACGGCTGCAGTACCCGCAGAATCTCCCCGTTACCTATCCGCTTAGCAAGCATATCTGCTGTGCGGCCATATTCGTCTTGCGCGATGCGATCCGCACCAGCTTTCATAAGGTTCTCTACTGCTCCGATGTTTTGGAGCTCGATGGCTGCGAAAAGCATTATCTGGATATCGACGCTTGACTCTGGACTGATAGTGGCGCCAGCTTCAACGAGAGCGACGGCAATGTCAAAACGCTGGTTGATGTAGGCGATGGTAAGAGGTGTGTAGCCAAAGCGGCTGACCTCGTCGAGGAGCGGCTCATGGCTGAGAAGAAGTTTGGTGCATTCAATGTGTTCATGTATAGCTGCCAAATGCAGAGGAGTTTGCTTGAACTTATCTAGGGCGTCTAGAAGAGGCTGTGCCGGAGATGATAGGAGAAGATCTAGGATAATACATGCGGTTCGGTCGTCGTTGCTGACGATGGCGCAGTGAAGGGCGGTACTGCCCGTTCCAGGCTCTCGAGTGCAGAAGTCTGCTTCCCGAGAGCTCTTTGCCTCGGTGAGGAGATCGAGACGGTGTAGACAGACAAGAGACCATATAGGAAGCTTTTCAGACTTGATGATCTGCGCTGTGTCGGCCTCTGTACTAGTTCCCACGTCTCTACAAAGATCCATAAGATCTGTTTGGCCATATTGCCACGCTACCACAAAGGGGGTCCTTTGGAAGGAATCCTGGATAGCTGAATCGGCTCCTAACTCGAGCAAGTATCGCCCAGCTTCTAGCTGGCCGGCATGGCAAGCCCTGTGGAAGGGGGTCAAGCCATACTTATCACGAGCATTGACTTCTACTGGGTGGTCTTTTAACAACTCAAGGACGTCAATATGCCCACCCTCAGAAGCTACATGGACCACCGTCCGGCTGTCTTCATCTGTGAAAGTAAGATCTGCCTTCAAGTCGATTAAAATTTGTAGAGCTTCCATGTGCCCTTCCTCGGCGGCTCTCAATATCGCAGTGCCACCTCGAGTATCCTTGAGATTGGGATCCGCACCGCCATCCAGTAAAGAAGTTAAGACGTTTACATGATTCCGCTCGGCAGCTAATATCAACGCAGAGCGCCCGCCCTCCTTCTCGGTTACGTCAATAGCAATATTGGAGAATGATAGAAGTTTGTTGACAACACTTTCAAGGTCGTAGTAAGCGGCGAGGGATAGTGCAGTATAGCCAATGGAGTCCTCGAGATTGACTGAAATGTTCGGATGTTTCAGCAAAGCGTGCGCAATGCTAAGAGAGTGCTCGTAGGCAACCTCATCAGAGGACTGGCGAATAGCCGTTATCAGTGGTGTACGATTGAAGAGCTTGGTGTTCCTTGCATTAACGTCCACATCCTGGCCCCTGAGATCAAAATCCAGGAGAAGATCCACCATCTCATCATTTTTCTGAAGAACAGCTTCGAATAGGGCCGTCCTCCCTCTTTCACTGGTCATATTGACGGACGCGCCTAATACTAGCAGGCGCCGAGCTATTTCAATATTGCCTCTCCTGCACGCGTACATGAGTGGAGTCTGCCCATACGTTTCTTCTTGGACATCAATATCCAGAGGTTTCGAATCAAGTGCCGATAGCAATGCCTCCAAATTGAACCAGGCGCATATGTGGAGAGCATGAATATCCCGGCGAACATCCCATTTGTACTGCTCATGTGTATCGGTTTCCCATGCGGCTTGGACATAGGCTTGAATACGTGACTTATCCTGGAGAAACTCAACAGCCGCCATCTTTACCTCTATGCCGGCGTTTCGAACATGATCACCCCAGTGCTCAACTGTGTAAGCAAGGAGGGCATGCTTTTGCTCCTTTATAGCAAACAACTCAGTAGAACAAGACTTGGAAAATGTGTCAAATCCAAAGTAGCTAAGGCATATTTTCGCAAACTCTACCTCTCCTTGAGGAAACCAGTAGCCACGAGTCTGATCAAAATATTCATATAATGTGCGGTCGTCCAGACGTACGACCGAATCCTTGTCTCTGCCAATTGTGATGAAGCCTTTTGTAAATCTCAATATTTCTTGCTCGTCCATTTCGTCGTCGGGGTCGTACTCAGTCTCGCCATGGCGAGTTGCGAGTGCATGCTGTAGTTCTCTTAGTCGCAAGTTTCGCTGCGCATAATAGACTAAGGATAGGATTTTGAGGGCAAGTTTTCTATGCGAAAGAGGTTCTTGGCTTTCAATGCGGTCTTTCAGGTCGGCCTCGTATAACCGGTTGATTGTATCCGAAAGACTGTACTGTCTATTTTCCATCTCTCTTGCGGCCCTCTTGATATCCCCTTTGGTCACCTTGTTAGACAAGGAATTTGTGTATAATTTAGCAAGGAGAAATTTTCCCATAGAGTTGTCGACAATGGAAGATACAATCATACTAAAGAGGGATGTGTCGTCATGGCAGTGCCGTCCGAATTTTGTTGAAATCCGGCGACTCGAGTTCATATCCAGGTCATCCACATCCTCTTCTGGAGGCATCTGCTCCTTGATTTTAGATTTTACGTAGAGCTCCAGGTCATCTTTGTCGGCAATAATATCAACCTCTAGGGTATTGGGCAAGGCGAACTCGTGTGTGGGATCCACAGTGCATGATTCATCTTTCCCTCTGCAACCTGCGCACATGTCAATTCTGGTCTCCTGAGGGCAACTCACGCATCGATAGTATAAAGTCGCCTTCTGTTTACAGATATCACAGTGAATCTCATAGGCGGACCGCTCTTCGTCTCCCCTAGCTGTGGTCAAAAGCCTTAGCCTATCTGAAGAGAGCCGTCGGAGCTGCCTCTCGATAAAATCTCGGCATTCAATCGGGGCTTCATCTAATGCGTCGACGACAACGTAGATTCGACTATAAAACTGAACTTCAGCCTAAAGCTTAATTAGTATATGTTGGCTAGGGAAAATCAAGTCGGCTGCAAAGCACGAGAGCGGTTAGCTAGGTTAACAGAGGAGATTGCTTACTTTGAAAAGCTCCATCAACTCATTCTGCGTTGGCTGTGCATTTAAGCCAGTTGCTTTCTTCCAAGCTTGGTAAACATCAGGAGATATTTCACTTGGACCCTTGAGCTGGATTAACTGCTTGAGTAGGCTACCCAGAATTTTCTTGGGTGTATGGGCGATCGATGGGGTCTTCTCAAAATATATGCAGAGAGTTGGACTAATGGCGGAAAATTCGCATGTCAAATAATTGACCACGATAGAGGAGAGCACTGTCTACAATATCTGCGGTCAGAGAGTTGAGAGCATCCGGATAGTTGGGCGGCATACTTTGCCCGTTCCAGTGTCCCCATAACAACGTAGCACAGCCAGTGAATCTTCCTTCCAGCACTTGAATTCAGGGAGATCCAGAAACCAACTGCTTGAGCGGGTAGCCATCTCGAAAATCTCGCGTTGACGGGCTTGGAAGTCGAGGGGCGAAAGCCAGCGCTCGATGTCTTTCCGCTCAACCTCTTCTCGCCGCGCTTGCTCCTCTTTTCGCTGTCTCTCGCCATTCGCCGCCATGTTTTTGGTCATCTCGTGAGTTTCTCTCATTAAAGCCATCTGGCTGCGCGAGAGAATAATGTTCCCAATGCTCAACCTCACGTTGATAGCCTGACAATATCCCTGGATAGCCCTGAAGAATTCTTCCATTGCCTTCTTCTCCGAATGCCATTTGAAGTCTTTCAGCCTCTGCTTAAAGGTTGACTCCTTCATCTTCAGCGTCTTCACCATCTTAGCCATGGTCCTCTCCAGGCCAGCCAGCGGCGAACTGGCATTCACAGGATCCAGTGGCTGTAGCCATGATGCATCAGGGTCGGATTTCCCCTTTTCGATGCATTGATTAAGGGCCCACTCCAAGTCGGCAACGCAATTAAGCTGGCTCTTGAAATCTTCACGCTCCTCGCCGGCTTTGATGAAATCTTCGGCGAATCTGTAGGCAGATTTCAAAGCATCGAATATGGCAGCACTGCTTGCTATGATCGAGAGGGGATCCATTTCGACCCTGCGTCAACAGCGCGTGCTAGTATCCAGGGAGCCGCACTTGGTATTTGCAAACGAATCATCCACTCCCGCTGCTCACCGGCTTCAATGCCTACACAGGTGATGCAGATCTGAACGCACTATTACGCGTGGACTTGTGGACTTGTGGGCAGCCGACGCATCCCAGGCCCAGGTGCCGTTTCGACCGGCAAATCCTTTGGTAGGACAAGGTAGCGAGTACTTCTACGGCGGGGTGGGTACGAAGTAATGTACAGAGTAATACTCGAGAGGGCGTATCTATGCCACAATTGCGGGTGACACAGTACAGTAATATCCAGGCGTCTCTTGATGATTGGGGGAGCTGTTACTCTGTACTTCGTAGTGGGCTAGGGAACGCTTCTGCTATCAAAGAGTATTGTCGTATTTTTAATAATAACAATACAGTGCCACGAAGGCGCAGCTCATCATCCCAAGCCGTTCAAGCGCCCAGGGTCTGAGACGTTGCGCCCTTGACATCTCATCACAAGTGCTGCGCGCTGACTGGACGGCTGTACGACACGCTGGGTGAGAGTACTCGAGTATTGGGGTAGATCCTTACGACGTAGACGGCGCATGCTTCCGCATCCGAATAATAATAATTGCAAGCTCCATTTCTCGTTCGCGTCGAGCGTTACAGCCTTATATTCACAGGCACCAGCCAATCTTCCTACTTGCCACGAGGCGCTGGGAGCAACGGTACTCATACAGTAAGTAGTATCATACCCGTACGCCGAGGCTCCGGAGCGCCGGAACAGGAGTCCCCCCAGCACTCCACGTTGGACAGTACAGTACAGTACGTGCTTCGTCGTACCGAGCAGCTGTACATAGTATCTCCGGAGAGTGGGCGGACGACGGGTGGTCCTCGGGCAGTGTGTATATGGAATGGCATGGCATGGCATGGCATGGCCAATTTAGCTTGCGGCCCCCAAAAAGCTTCAGATGCTTCGTACAGTACTCAGTGCAGCACTTCGCTGAGTTGGAGGGTTTCCGCGGGTTCGCGAACGCCGGAAATTCCAGCGATGCAGGCCACCAAGTCTGCAAAACTTTTCACACCCAAAGCTTGAAATATAATACAAATACAAAGGCAATACAATACAATACACGGCAGGCAGGTCAGGTCTTGACTGTTCTGCGCCGACCGTTACAAAACATCTATTTCCGTCGCTCTGCCCACCGCGCCGCAACTTCTCGCCCCCAGATATATCAGTCAGCTGTCCATCTCAGCCCTGCCCTGCCATGCGGTGTTGTGTTGAGTTGTGTTTGGAGACCTGAACAGCAACAGGAACATGAACCGTGAACGAGCGCCCAGCCATCTGTCAGCGCTAGAATCCCCTGTATATGCATCCAGTGCTCCTTCAAGGGAAATTGCAAACCCCGCGAGCATGGCTGCTTGTACGTAGCGCGGAGAGTATTTGAACTCGCCGCCATCTGTAAAGTACAGGCACGGGGAATCCTTGGATACCTTAGCTTTTGATATGTTTTAGCATCGCTCATCCTCTCCTCCCTGCTCCGTGGATCTTGAAGTCGGTCTTTACCTTTCGATACGTACAGTACACGTATGTATACGTACACGTACCTGTACCTGTACATTTTATCACTATGATGATACGGTCGCTCTTTTCCGCTCCCCGCGTGCTCCTTTGGTGCCTGGCGGGCACACAGGTATGCGCTGCGCCGGCCTCCAGTTCGGATACTGCAACACCAGCCAGAGCAACTGCCGATCCCTCTTCGACAGCATGTGGGGATATAGTAAATTCAGGCAGTGGGCATCACCGTGGGCGATGAGTTGATCAACACGTTCTGATTTTTCTTAGGAATCTATTTTAAAGCGAGTGATATTTACGAGTGCCTGATTTCGGTTCCATTCAATGCAGCTGTTGCCACTGGATTTATCGACTACTACATCGACACAATCCAGTTTCAATCCACCTTGGCCTATCTCAAAAACCCCCCATCGAGTTATCAGCGTCATCCGGTGGATCTGGTTGCCGGTCTCAATAAAATAAAGCAATCTATCACCACCGGGGCATTTGCGAACCAGTATGAGTTTGAGGCCGCTCTTCAGAGATTAATATATTCAGCCCACGACACCCACCTTGACCTTACAGCGGGGATCCTTGGAGCGTTTTCCTTTGGCGCACCAGTGGCTATTGTCTCGGTGTCCCTGGACGGAACCCAACTTCCCAAGATTTACTTTTCCGGTAAGTAACTTGGAGCATTTCTTCCACAAACACGCGAAACGGCCATCTTAGTGTGCCCGGCTTTGCATGGTTGAGCCTGTTAGACAGCATCAGATTGTCAAGTTCTGTTGATCGGCTACTCAGATGAGCTAGAATCTGGAGGAACCCATCTTTATCTTGTTTGGCTCGACCGTACCACCATTCTTTAAGCCTTGTGATGCACTGATGCTTGATCACCAAACCGTTAGTCAAGGGCTAATAAAACGTTAGATGACATTTCCGACAGCCAAAACGATGGTACTTGGCAGCCATCAGCGATATCAAAGATCAATGGTCAGAATTCCATGGACTACCTTCAACAATATGCTGCAGACAATGCTGTAGGTGGTCTTGAATCGCATGCGGATTTCAATCAATTGGTTGCCAGTCCCGCACTGGATATTCAAGGGTATTTCCCCATTTGGACAGGTGCCGGGACATTCTACCCAGGAGATACCCTTACATTTGTTTTTGAGAATGGGACCAGCGTCGGGCCTATGCCATGGATTGGTGTATATAATAGTCCGGGAGAAACAGGCCCCTTGGAAACAGGCGGTGATTTCTACAACTTTTTTGTGCTAGGGTACTATCCAGCCTCATATGTCCCTTGGACGAATGATGAACCTACCGACGACTCCACGGATCCTTCTGCAGCTACTTCGACTTTCCCCGCCGCAACAAGCACCTCCATGGCCAGCCCCACCCCATCCTCATGGAACCACTCAGCTTATCCAAGCGCCCCTGATGTTGTTCAACCTGATCTTGGTATTTTTGGTACAGGATCTTTGTCAGGCTATTTTCTCAATAGTTCGTCAATCGCTGTTCTCAGTATCCCCAGCTTCTATATGAATCCAGAAGCAGTTGATGACTTCTCAAATACCGTGGCTCAATTTCTGTCGTCGAGCAAGGCTGCCGGTATGAAGAAGGTAGTCATCGATTTGCAGCAGAACGGTGGTGGAGACAGCCTGCTTGCATGGGATACTTTCAAACAATTCTTCCCGACAATCGACCCTTATGGGGGAAGCAGGTTGCGAGCCCATGCAGCTGCAAACTCTATGGGATCGACAATAACCGGATATTTCGATGAGCTGGATGAGGAGTACTATGACTTTTACGGTTTATATGCCAACGAATGGGTCTCATCAACCCGTATTAATGTGACTACAAACCGGAACTTCACCTCATGGGCCGAATTCTTTGGCCCTCATCCAGCAAACGGTGATATTTTCACCAGTGTGGTAAGTTCTCTAGTTGGCAGGGCCTGTTCACTAATCTGATATTAGTATAGCAACGGTATGATCTAAACAATATATTGTTTGACACGCTATCGGTTGGAAGCCCAAATAATTCGTTTAGCGTGTATGGGTCTGCTGGCCGACCCGCGAATGCAACTCAGCCATACGCTGCAAATGATATCATCATCCTCTCAGATGGGCTCTGCTCATCTACATGTGCACTATTTATGGAAATGATGCATCATGAAGCAGGGGTCAGGACTGTTGTCGCTGGCGGCCTGCCCGTGTACGGGCCTATGCAAGCACCCGGGTGCGTTCACCCGAAGTAATCCAACCCCAAACATAACCGGTATGCTAACTAGCATGTAGTCTCACTCGTGGTGCGCGCTCCTACGGCATGGATATTCTTGACGCAAACATTGATTATGCTGAGGCGCTGTTAGAGTGGGAAAAGGACCCTAATCCCTTCTTTCTACCGAATAGAACGGAAGCTTTGGACGTTTTCGTGTTGGCGGGATCAATCAACCTTCGAGACCAGGTCAGAAAAGGCGAGGATATTCCCTTGCAATTCGTGTATGAAGCTGCAGATTGCAGGATTTTCTATACGCCACGGACTGTCTTCAACTATACAGCGCTCTGGCAATATGCCGCTGACGCTATCTGGACAAACCCATCCCTATGCATCAAGGACTCTACTGGTTTCTCATCAATCAACACCACAAAAACAGCAATACCGACAGCGTCCGCTCCCCCCTCAGAAACCCCCAGCCCAGCACCAGCCAAACTCGGCTCCATCATCATGTCAATGATCTCAAGTCCCTCAGCGAACCAGAAGCCCATACTCGACTCAAAATTCCAAGTACGAAGTACCTCTCGCGATGGACAGCCGTGTCCTACAAATGGCGAGTGCGGGAAGGGCTTTTTCTGCTTTCAAACATTCACCACATGCGCAAGCGGGAAGCCCACGCTAGTGCCAACCTGTGTGCCGAGATGCTCCGTCAACCAAGAGAGATGTTCCAACAATGCGTACTGCCAGCCTCTGCAAAAAGAGGAATCTGATCTCCAAAGCAGTTTCGTGGTTGTTTCCGGATTTTGTCGACCTCCAAGAAGCGTCTGTGCTCCATCCACGAACAGTAAAGTCAAGTCTGGCATGCCTGCCCCTCCTCATTAAGCCACACGGCTTGAAGGTTTTGTAAGGAAGAGATAATCATCCAGCACATTCACCTAATCTAATCCGTGCCTGGGTGTGCGGTAGCTTAATTTATTCGCCTGGCTTCCTGATCCGGGAGCAATGTTAGCTGTTATAGGAGGTTCTGAGGAATTTGCCTGTTTGGAACTGGAGGAGAATGCGTATCGCAGCAAGTCGGGCTACCTTTTGCCAAATTCCAATGCTAGGGTATTGTCACATTTGTGGCTATAGTGAGGGAATAATAGATTAGAGAGGAAGTTAAGGTGACTAAATAGGTAGGAAATATAGCTAATGAGCTTTTGTTTAGAATCTCTATTAAACAACGTTAATGGGAACCGTCGGACTTTGTGTAATGACTTCTGCGCTTTACGGCCGCCCCGTATCACTATTAAGGCCCCAATATATCATATTCCGGACCTCCTAGTCGGTAGCTATGATACTATAAATGCTACGCCATATATCCCTCAATTTCGCGAACATTACATCACTTTCATTTCCACCCATGGTCTTCCTTCCCTCCACTTCTTCAAGCGTGGTAAGTGGCGGACTATAAAGGATTTCGGGGATGTACATTTCTTGACAGGAATACTTCGTAGCAGGAATAAGAAGCGGCGCACGGACCTTGCCATAGCACGTGGGAGAAATGTATTAGTCATTCTATTGGCTAATCTACCACGTGATAATGTTTCGTTACTGGTAATTTAGTCACGTGCCTATACCAGCAGTGCCGTCCGCCGCCTGATTCCGTTCCGCTGTCCGATGACAACGATCCGCCCTAGCTACCTACCTTGCCTTGACTACGCAAGCATTAGCTGTCGACCCTTTCGCCTTACCTTCAACCTACGAACCTTTCTCATACAGACTCTTTTGAAATATGGCACCGGGAAGGGCTTGAATATCATCGGATACTGCCACTGTCATTGCTAGATTCGTCTCAATCTTCCCTCGATCGGTCTTGATACCCCCACACCCCGTCTGCCCCGCTTCCCAAATCTCTCGTTTCGATGGAGCACGACGATTTCGCCAATGTCTCATGGCAGAGCGACTCTGCCGGCCAGGGTGCCCGTCTCTCGTCTCCAAACCCAGGAGTTGATGCTGGAGAAGCTGCGGCTGGGAATCCAGAAGACGGGAGACATGGCGGTGGCCAACCTGCCCGAAATGCGGACCCAATGGATCTAGCTGGTATGGAAGGTGGAGTTTTGGAATGCACAGTCTCGAGCCCTATCAAAGAGAACGACGGGTCTAAAGATGCCTATGTGTCGTATCTGGTTACTACAAACGTTGGTATTGCTGAATCAGAGGATTCCGCTATTGCTGATATGATAGTTGTAGACCACCTTTCCATCCTTCCAAAAGCCGAAGACGCGCGTCCGCAGACGATTTACCGATTTTGTCTTCTTGTATAAGACGCTATTCAGAGAATATCCAGCGTGTGCAGTGCCACCCCTGCCAGACAAGCATAAGATGGAATATGTACGGGGTGATCGGTTTGGACCAGATTTCACATCCCGCCGAGCGAACTCTCTACAGCGATTTCTGGCCCGACTCTCCCTCCATCCTATCCTCCGAAGGAGTGCTCTCCTCATCATATTTTTGGAAAGCTCTGACTGGAATGCTACTATGAAGATCCGTCCACAGCGGGGTTCAAGCGCCTCTGAGCAAGGGGCGTCAGGCGTCTTCGACAATTTCACGGACACGTTTATAAACGCTTTCACCAAGGTCCACAAACCGGACAAGCGTTTCATCGAAGTGAGAGAAAAGTCCGACAAACTTGATGAAGATCTCGGGCATGTAGAGAAGATTGTCGCAAGGGTGGCCCGCCGCGAAGGGGACCTAGAAACAGATTTTAAGGACTTGGCTGAACAATTCCAAAAGCTCATCGTCCTAGAGCCGGGAGTTGAGCCTTACATCCACGCTTTTGCGGCGAGCGTCGAAGACACCTCGGCTGGGACAAAGACACTCAAAGAGCATACTGACCAAGATTATCTGGGTAGCTTGCGCGATATGCAGGCATACAGTCTGGCACTCAAAAACCTTTTGAAGGCGCGAGAACAAAAACAGCTTGACTTCGAGCAACTAACCGAATATCTTACGAAGTCGACATCAGATCGCGATATTTTAGCTTCCCCTGGCGGGTCTCTCTCGAGCACTGCCGGGTTCATACGCAGCAAAATAGAAGATGTGCGGGGCGTAGACCATGAGCAGTCACGCCGTGAGCGTCTACGGAAGCTCGAGTTGAGGATAGAAGAACTCACAAGAGAGGTCGAAGAAGCTAAGAAGACGACGGAGGCTTTCGATGAGGAAGTAGTCAGGGAAGTAGGGGACTTCGAGAGGATTAAGAGGATTGAGTTCAAGACGCAATTCCGTGCATTAGCGGATACACACGTGGAGTTTTACGGCAATACCATTGATATCTGGGAAAAGTATGTGAGAGAGATGGAGAACCTTGGTGCGCCAGTCGCGTAGCTTTGGTTTGGTTCCAAACTGTAGACATGTTTATGCGGTGGGGTGTACTCTTGAAGCTGTAATGGCATTTAGCGTACTTCAGTAAAGTAGACTTAATCAAATTATACCTCCTAGCTCATGTCACTATTTTTGTCATGTGAACGACCGGCAGCATTGATGTTGAAGCTAGGTAGGTACCTAGTAGCTGAATTGTATTGTATCATTGCACGTGAAATTCGGACTATATCAAGGACAATGCCACCTTAATGCGAACTAATTCTCCTTTGGATATACTTTCGTAGCAGATTACATCGGGCACATGTAAAATCTTAATTAGGTATTTGAGTTACAAAGCCGCCACGGCTTACATACTCCGCAAGGCTGAGCGTGGGCCAGACCCCTTCGGTTTGGAATCAACCTGTTACAGGCCGTATTTTTGGCGGGGCTCTTCCAGTGCCTAAGTTCCGCACCACGACAATTAGAAATCAACATCAACTTCAACAATCATAGATCCCCAGAACCTTCCCTCCCCTCATCGGCTCCATAACAAAGCGGACTCCATTATCACCGCCGAATTCGCATATAAGTACCTTAACGCGCGGCCCTTCGCTCTCAATTGCCACTCAAACGACTGCAAAATCGAATACGTCAAGGAAGAGCAGCATAGAAAGCAGTCAAACTGTTTTCCTCAGCGGTCAAGAGGTCGTTACGCTCTGGGTTATCGGGATTCAGTCTTGCCGCTGCGGCTACGACTCAGCAGAATCCTGTGGTGGTAAAACAGAATCACGGTCTCGTCGGTGCGACTGGTCTCCTGGGTAGGAGCACGGAGAGAAGAATGCATAGCAAAGTGGTGATTATTGGCTCCGGCCCTGCAGCGCATACTGCGGCTGTTTACCTTGCGAGAGCAGAATTGAAGCGTGAGTCGTCCTACCTCTGCTTGGTCGATATTGGAGTGTTGCTAATTGGGCTGTAGCCGTCATGTATGAGGGGTTTCTCGCGAACGGCATTGCTGCTGGTGGACAGTTGACCACGACTACGGATGTGGAAAATTATCCTGGCTTCCCCGATGGTATTAGTGGAAGTGCGTTGATGGTATGACACTCGTTTCGCCCTTATTCAAAGGGGAGAAATGCTGATTGTATTCGTTAGGATAACATGCGTAAACAATCCGAACGGTTCGGCACCGAGATCTTCACCGAAACCGTAGTCAAACTCGACCTCTCGAAACGTCCTTTCAAATACTGGAAAGAATATGAAGAGGATAAGGAGCCTCATACCGCAGAGGCAATCATTATCGCCACCGGCGCATCAGCCAGACGACTCGGACTGCCTGGAGAAGAACAATATTGGCAGAATGGTATCTCAGCATGTGCAGTATGCGATGGTGCCGTACCGATCTTTAGAAATAAGCCGCTAGTGGTTATTGGTGGTGGGGACTCCGCTGCTGAAGAAGCAATGTTCTTGACAAAATATGGATCGCACGTTACAGTTCTAGTCAGGAAAGACTTCCTCAGAGCATCGAAGACGATGGCGAACCGCTTATTGGCTAATAAGAAAGTCACTGTGCGATTCAACACCGTTGGACAGGAGGTCAAGGGTGATGATAGGGGTTTGATGAGCCATATGGTTATCAAGAACGTCAAGACCGGTCAGGAAGAGACGATGGAGGCGAATGGTCTTTTCTACGCTGTGGGTCATGATCCCGCGACTGCTTTGGTTAAAGGCCAGATCGATTGTGATGATGAAGGGTATGTTCTAACTAAACCCGGAACGAGTTATACAACTGTTGAGGGTGTATTCGCTGCTGGTGATGTGCAGGACAAGAGGTATCGACAGGCTATTACTTCTGCTGGTATGTTTCACCTCCCTTCAGCACATACGAGGAGACTCTAATCTTTCGTCTAGGCTCCGGATGCATAGCTGCCCTTGAGGCAGAGAAGTTTCTGGCTGAGCATGAAGATAGCATTGAAAATGATCTAGAGCAAGATAAGAATCCGAAGAAGGGCGTCGTTGATGAGGTCCCTGAGTACAGGTCTAACCCGTTGCTATAGAGAGTTCTATTGGTACCTGGGTCGCTTGGATGCTTTCTTCCTAAGCATGATAAACTTCTAAAAGCATTATAAAATAGAATTTAAACCGTCTAGTTTTCGACCGGATGCATTAAAAGACATTTTAAGTAATTACGTCGATATTCCTTGTGCATCTTCATATTTACTATACATCCTTCTCCGAAGGGTTTATTTATCCTCTACCTGTAAGATTTTACATGTGCCCTACTCACTCTCCATATCTCCTTTTCCACTGTTTCATATGGAGATCTTTATACGACCCGTTTCAGTTGATACCCGGGCGAGAAGCCATCAAATCAAAGCTTATCAAATATTCGACATATCCAACGCTGGGGTAACTCCTTAAATTCTCAAGTCCCATTGCTGCTGGCTTTCGGCTCCTTTGGTACCAACCCTGCAGCCTTCCTTCTAGCCACCGAAACCTTCTTCAGCCTCTCATCTTCATCTGTAGTATAGTTTAAATAAACTTCTGCCAAAGCAGCATTCAAAAGGAATCCCAGCACACCCGACGAACAAAAAACTAGATTGAACATTGCAGCCTTCTGCTCCGGATACCTCGCATCCATACCCGCCAGCACAGCAACATACGTACTTGTATCCACGCCAGCTGTGAGATTGGCGCATGCAGGAAAGCGAGTGAGCATCAATGCCATTTCTTCCGGTGCTCTGGTGGTGTAAAGGAAGGCGATTTCGCTACAGCTTTTAACGAAATGGTATCTATTTGGGGCGAAGCGCAGTATGCTCAGGATGAGGGGCGTCATCCATATTCTCAGCGAGAGAATCTACGCTTTCGTTAACAAGGCAGTGGTGGGAACTGGTGTTGGGAAAGGAGACTGACAGAGCAAGCATATGCCCAGCATCTAATGACCCATACGCGATGCTGGTCGATATGGAGATTGCGGATACCGCTCCAGGCCTTGTAGATTGACACTGTAATTGCCGTTGATAAGGCCCAGACGAAGCATTGGAGGTCGAAGCTGCCACCGAAGGAACGGGGCCCAATCTTAATCGCAGCTACAAACTTTGGTCAATCTGATCTTCGTTTCAACATGATAGGGATAAGGAAGACTTACTGATATTGCCCATCATTAACGCTACGAAAAGGAATTTCCCTGAAATCTTGTGTAGATACATGTACTTCCTTCGCATAATTGGGAGGAATTGTAGAGGCAATAAGATTCCGGCAGCTGTTTTGCAGGAGTTAGCTCGCCTCTATTCTAGTACAATATTCTGTTTCCCCTTCTTTTTTTGGCCTAAAGATCTTAACAGTAAGAAATAATTGCGTCTCAGAGGAGAATATAGCCATGTGATATATAGAAGGGGACGAATCCCCCAACTTCACCCGCACTTCTCCGGTAGAAATCCAAGCATGCCGCCTGAGTCGTAAGCAAATTGAATATCGCGCGAGGTATTCCCTATTCATTCGTTTATCCATCAATTTTACACGCCACCGCCGCGCACATGTCACTCCAGAAATGTCTCCAGGCCCTGCGCCAAACAGTGGAGCAAAACACGTTTTAGATAAACGTGAGATTTGGAAACTTACGAATAACGCTCCATAAATGCAACTGAATCCCCAACTTCATGGTCGGTTCTCGAAACCAATATGCCTCACCCACCGTCCGCGCACCTCTCCATTCCAGCCACCAACCCCCCTCCTCTCGATTGCCATAATTTAGCCATCTCAACTCAGATATACAGAAGACGGCGAAGACGCCGGTGGTGAGGAGGAAGTAGATCAGGGAGCTCGTTTTGGTGAAGCCTGTTATTCTAAGGGCCCCCTGGGGAGTGCCCATGGTATTTATATTGCTTTGTCCGAGAAATGGACGGGATGAGTGTGTTTTGGACTCTTAGCCCTCGATGTGAAAATACTCGAAGGATAACCTTGAGGATAGCAGGCCTGGGTTCGACCTAAGCTCGGGCATTAAGATCGAGACTGTGATTGAATAGATCAACGAAAAGGATAACGGAAATGAGATTGGAATGGGAACAAGGCAGTTGATGGCAACATCAATTTCTTTTGAAGTCCCGGTCGGTGGGATGTTGCTCCTGGGACACCCTGTTGTACAGCCCTTGCTCGCCAGGTTTGGATGTTGCAATACGCCGTACGCACGTAAGCCTCAATGAACCAGGGTTTACGAGAGAGTTAAAAAGTCTATCAGCGGAGCTCGTCCTTGAAGGATGCTCGCCTATTAGCATGTGCCAATGGTAAAATATTTCTAGCTGAATGGACGAAATAAAACTATCTAGGGATATCTATCAAACGCTCCGCCAACTCCGTGCTCAAAAATGCCCAAATCGAATGCTATTAAATCCTCCCGTTTTGTCATCAATGGAACCTCAACCGCACAATCGAAAATAGCATGTTCTGTAAAACATGGACCATAACAACCACTCCCGTTGGAAGGAGCTCGGGCAACATCCCCATATCTGTTTTAGCTTCCCCAGTAACATCTACCTTCCACCCATACCATAATATCCTTCTCGCAATCCAGCCCGCTGTGATCTCGCAAGCCCACGTAATAGTAGACGCGTACAAAGTGAGGCTGAAGTTATATTGGTCTCCCCCACCCATAGGCGATCCAACCGGGCCAACAGGTCTGGTTGTTTCGCCTTGCTCAAAGGCGAAATAGGGGTAGACGTCTTTGTTGCTTCCGTAATGAAGCACGAGAATCGAGCCGAGGAAGGTGAGCATAGAGACATTTTCGGCGATTCCGCGAATGAAGATATTCCTAGCGCAGAACTTCCGGTACGCGGGGAGGGTCTGGCCATTGATAGAGAGAACCGTAAGAATATAGTGGAACGGTTTGGAGATTGTGAGTGGTGCGAGAATGATGAGGAAGGATGATGAGAGTATTTGCAGGTATATAAATTGCTCGGGTGAGCGGAGACGGGCATAGAGGGCTCGGACGTATGTTTGATACGTCAAAGAAAAGTAGCTATATTCATGTCAGTTTCGGCTTAGATGGGATGAGGGAAATTAGAGAGGCGGCGCACAGCTTAAATATCCAGCCCAATGGGTAGCTCCCTACTCTTTCGCCTTCGTTTCCACCCAATATCCAACCCACTAAACCATCCAACAGATGAACTGTTACTACCCAGCTATAAACGTAAAAAATAGTGTGAATGGTATTGTGCGGTAATGTTCTAAGGTAAACCTCAGCATAGGCCTCGCCCAAAACATAGGCCATCATTGCAATAAACAGAGCTGTGCAAAACCATATGAATCTGACAAAACTGGCAGGAATCCAGCGCTTCCGCATGGCCAAGTTACGTGGCCGATCTCGGTGAGTAGCATCTGGAGCAAGGGAAAATCCGCTAGGAGCGTCAGGATCGAATGCTGCTTGTGGGATGGGAGGTCTCCGGGGACGATCTCGGCCAGAAATTGTATCAGTATCCCCAGTCCACCAAGATGATGTAAATATCCGTTGGGTTTCGGAGAGGGACTGACGGAGGCCTAGGTGTCGCTCGTGGTTCAGGAGGATGGCGAAGGCGATTATTAAGGGCATAGCCATCGTGAAGAATGTCCAGCATATCCAAGTTGTGTTATGGTTGGTCAACCACCTTGATTCTGGGAAGCAGTAGACTGGGATTGGGGCAGTTATCGAGATGGCTGCAATTACGGAGACTGTGAACGGGAAACCTAGACTCTGCGGCCACCTTTCGAGGTCAGATGAGGAGCTAATATAGGAAGGAAAGGGGGAATTTACCAATTCAGGCTGTAGATATTGAAGACTTTCGTAACCCACATCAAGGCAGTGATATTGTAGAAGCCGTAGTACACGAATAGGAAAAACCAGAAGTTAATCTCGACTCGTGCTTCTCCATGACCCGGGGTCTTGTGTCCCAACTCATTAGAGCCAAAGCCCAGCCCATCAATATCGTTATCGTCCGGTAGATCATACTGAGGAAAAGGTAAGGCGCACCAAGTTACTGCCTAGCATATGAATGTTAGTACACATGTCTGGTTTATGAGTCTCTCCTCCGAGTCGTCCGTAGCCACAACTGGATACTAGGTAACTTACCAAAGCTGCAGGCAGAGCAGCCAACACTGCCCAGCGCGACCACCATTTATCTACAGCCCTAGCTACCGCGGGTTGCTTTGGTTCTAGCCATAGGTCCCGCGATGTCCTTGCCCAGCGTCTTATGATGCCCTCCTCATCGTCATCCGACAGGTCCCCATCCTCGCTATCACTTCCGTCTCCGTTTCCAAATATTGCACCATATGCCCTCCCTAAGCCTCTGCCAGCAGTAGAGTTTGTAAACAGGACACTTCTCTGGGTCCTTACACCAAACCGCTGCGCATTTGGCACAGCGCGAAATCGCCCAAGAAGAGGAGAGCTGTCGGTGGTTGCGCCACGAGGATCGCTACCTTGTTGGAAGGCGAAGAAGGAAGGCATTCCATTACTTGGCCGTATGGCACTTGAAGTATGTCTGCGGCGGGTTCCACAATATTTGCATTATAGCTAGACCTACAACTTGAGAATCAAATGTTGGTGAGCTCGAGATGTTTACATGATGCGGCAAAACTCCGGGAAATTGGTGAGCCCGATTCCATCCCAGGGGTGCGTTACGGGGGTTTCGGTGACAAACTACAGGATCTACGGGTACGTTCAATAATTCAGTAGTCATATGGACGAACGACCCAAGCTCCCGTTTCCCATAATACTTCAAGAGTTATCAGAGTCCTGTACAAAGCTCATCTCACTACTCGAGTACCTGTTGAGTAGGAAATCCGCACCACATGTTTTTGTCCTTAATCTCATCTAACCTTGAATGCAGCTATCTGACTCAACGGACTCTAAGAGTAATATGCTTTATCATTATTTTGTTTTCGTGCCTGCAACATCGGGTGGATTGGCGCTAGTTGCAACGTTCTACACCGTGGAACCCGTTCCAAATACGAAGTTTTGCTGCTTCGATCCTGAAGCCGGGGGGGATTGGCATTGCTACTCCATGAAACCTTAAGCATGATCCTTTACATCTGGTGCGTCCGCTACATGAGATAGTTGTTCTAGGCTCTTGCTCTGTTGGACGCGGTACAACTTTGGATTGCGTCGTCCTTCCTCTCATTTATATTTGGTGATGCGAAGGGACATCCACTCTCTCAGTATTTGAGAAGCATGAGGCAAAAGTGCGGTTCCACGGTTTGAAGCACGCAACTTGTCCTAGAGCAACTAAAACATAGACCCACCCTTCACCTATCGGGCGATACTTTTCTGCATTTAGGAGTGGCATAGGCCTTGGCCCGTTGAGTAACCTCTCTATCGTTGTGGTTATTCTAAAGTTAGACGAGGGAGCCGGAAGAAGAAGTTAACTTCGAAACAGCTGGAGCAGGCTTGAGCGGATTTGGACTACGAATGCTGTCTGGGTATGTTAGTTACAACTTCTATCGTGTTGAGCATGTTCTTGTCTTGCTGAATCCATCTTCTCCGGTATTCTGTTCACTCCTACTCCACCCTATCTTGGTCTCCGTGGCTTATGAGGCTATGACCACCACCACCCAACTTAGCAAGTCTCGCAAATTTCTCCATGGCTAGGACGGGTAGAATCAATTCTAGCTCCTACAGCTAGGCGAAACCAGGGAATATTTGAATAACATTCTCCCATGGTGGCTTTGTGCTCATAATATGGGCTGTTTCCAGATTGCTATGGCTACATGCCTCAGCTTTTCACATCACCGATCGGAGCTTTGCTGGTCGCTGGCTTGACCGAGTTATGCATGAGGGATGTAACTATGTAGCGCCTACAGAGATATAGTGTAACAGCAAGTCGGAAACAAGACGATGTAACCAACCAACAGGTCACCGTTACGCCGTTGCTTAACCTCGCCGGCACTAACGTCGTCCCAGTAAATGGCCACGATGTTGTTAGCACCTGCCTCGAAAGGCGATGTTATAGAGCCCAGCCCTTGACTTGCATGCGGAGTGGGATGGTTTGTATACTCGTATATCACTCTCTGCAGTTGAGGTTCGAGTTTACGAGTACCCCACAAGGACCCCAACGCTTATGATCGGACATTCTAGGATCTACACATGGATAACAAAAAGGCCCGTTTCGGCCCCTCCCACATTCCTTCAACCTCACACGATTTAAAAAATTCCTGCGGAATCAGGACCAGATTAGATCTGGAACCGTTTCTTTAAATTACGCGCTGCAACCTCCACAGTTGCCTCTATCCCCGGATCATCAACATTTTCGCCGGGCAGGGAGAATAAGACATATCCCAAGAATTCTTGGTCAGCCGAGAGCTTCCAGTCTCATGAGAATGATGTCGGCCTGCGTCTCGTCGTTTTTGCTTTCGCCTCGGCAGCAACGGGGGGGTCTCGGGATATCTTTGCGTTCCGCCCTCTCGTACTCCTCTACCCCGATGAGCGGCATGTCGATCATAGAGAATACCTATTATCCTCTTGGCCCTGCAGTGGTCATGACGATAGCTTCCTATTTGATGATAACTCCGGCGGACAAAGACTCCCCCTGACGGATCTCGAGGGTCACGAGCGTTGCCCACTAGGAGATGCAAGGTAAATATCCGGGCTGGGATGTATTCTGATCACATCAGGGCGTTCACCTGTAGCTTGTTAATAGCAAGAAAAGGAGCGTGATGCGAAGTGAGGTGGAACTTTCACTTTGCTACAGGGGAAGTCTGGGCCGGCACTTGGTCACTCTCTTGAATACCTAGGTTGAGTTAGTTGGCCTTTGAACCAGCTTCAACTCCTCCTCTCTTGTACCTACTCCCATTATCCCCCCAATTTCCTGCTTGCCGTTTGTTGATATTGCTATAGCTCTTTTTGAATTCCAGCCTTAATTCCCTGCGACATTAGCATATCGTCTCACTAGGTCTGGCGAAGCATATCACACAACCCTACTAAGTGCTGTTTTCTTGCTTCAAGAAAGGCCTCTCCGGACACTGAGCTCCGAAGCCTACTCGAGAATCTGCCAAGCTCCCTTGTAACAGCTTTACGGGCTTGAGATGCTTGGTACATACCATATATGGCCAGCCCGGTCGTTCATCTGCAATGGCTGTAAGCGGTCAACCGAATCGTCTTGACATCTTTTGGGCCTGCTTTATTATTGTTGTTGTTTTCGATCTTTCTTCACCGCTTGTGACCAGAACATCGGTATCTCAGACATTTTCTTCCAGCCGCATCATCACCATGCTGCCCCCTCCCTTTTATACCCCGCACAGCAAGGTTCCTGAAGATACTTCCCGAACTACTATATAATAGTCAGGGAGTCTGCTAGTCGATAGGCTTCACTGGTCAAAGGACCCCTCGATCTTCGATCCGTCTTATTTCGTGGCCTTGCAGAGATGTCGATCTTTAAGCTTGCGCTGTTCGCCGCTTGTGTGGTGCTTTCTGGCCTCACAGCTGGGCAACAGTCAACCTTCAGTCCTGCGCAGCCACCAGCAATTCCATTGGCTGTCAAATCTCCATATCTCAATACGTGGCTATATGACAACGATGATGGGAACGGCGGGAACTTGGCTGGCCAGTGGTCGCAATTCTGGGCGTATGATCCCCCCCGACGCGTCTGTGATAAAACTGACATGTTATGACAGAGGACAAGTCACCGCCTGGACTGGAATGATTCGCGTTGACGGGACTACATACACATGGATGGGAGCCCCTGGACCCAAACCGGTTATTCAGAAGGCGTTCCAATATACCTCGACAAGCAGTATTTTCACGATGGATGTCGGCGGTTCGGTGGAGATGAATATCACCTTCACCTCGCCTATCACACCCGATGATATGAAGAGGCAGTCACTCTTGTTCTCCTATCTTAACGTCGAAGTGACCTCATTGGACGGGAATCCACATCATGTGCAACTTTACACTGATATATCCGCGGGTAAGTCACCAGCACAAGCCATGTGGCCGCACGTCAGCTGACTGATTATCAAGAATGGGTTGCTGGAGATCACGGCTCTGTAGCACAATGGGACTACGGCGTCACAAGCGACAAGGTGGCATATCACAAAATCCATCGGGAAACCCAACTCGCCTTTGATGAATCGTTTGACCAAGCAAACTGGGGTAATTGGTATTATTCAACCGCAAACAGCGACAACCTTTCGTTCCAATCGGGATCGGACAAGAATGTTCGTGGTGATTTCCAGACCAACGGAAAGCTGGGAAATTCCAAAGATACCACGTACCGTCCTATCAACCAAGACTGGCCAGTTTTTGGATTTTCGAGCGACTTCGGGTCTATCCACAAGGAAACCCACAGCACGTTATACACAATTGGTCTTGCACAAGAAAAAGCCATTCAGTTTAATGGAGCTTCGGGTATCGTTCCTCTGCCTTCATTGTGGTCTTCCTATTTCTCGAGTGAAGATGAAGCTGTAAGCCCCTAACCTAACCTTCTTGACTAATAAGTGCTAAAATACTCTAAGGTTGGATTTTTCTATAATGATTATGGAGGAGCCAGCAGGACCGCAAGGGGCCTGGATAACAAAATTGCACGGGACTCCTTGGCCGCTGGAGGACAGAACTACCTCACGGCCACATCACTCGCGACCCGTCAAGCATTCGGTGCCCTTCAGCTAGTTGGGGACTCGACTAAACAATATCTCTTCCTCAAAGAGATCAGCTCCAATGGCAACACTCAGACTGTGGACGTCGTCTTTCCATTTCACCCAATTCTGCTATACTTAAACCCAGAATTGCTAAAACTCATGCTTGACCCGCTTTTCGAGAACCAGGAATCCGGTCATTACCCCAACAAATACTCGATACATGACTTGGGAACACATTACCCCAACGCAACAGGCTATACCGACGGAGGCGACGAGGCAATGCCACTCGAGGAATGCGGCAACATGCTGGTTATGACTTTAGTTTACGCTCAGCGGACTAAGAACAAAGACTATCTCAAGCAACACTACAAGATGTTGGACCAATGGGCACAGTACCTCATAGACGAAGCACTCATTCCAGCAAAACAGATCTCAACAGATGATTTTGCTGGGCCACTCGAAAACCAAACCAATCTAGCTCTCAAGGGTATGATTGGCATCCAAGCCATGGCTATCATAGCCAACTTAACCGGCGACACCGCTACAGGGGCGAACTATACCAACATCGCAAGTTCCTACATTGACCAATGGCAAACACTCGGTGTAGCGCACGATGCCGACCCACCACACACAACACTGAGCTACGGTTCCAACGACACACATGGCCTACTGTATAACATCTACTGCGACAAATTGCTCGCCACGAACCTTGTTCCGCAGAAGATTTATGACATGCAGAGCGCATTCTACCCCACTATAATGGGCAAGTACGGCGTGCCCCTTGACACGAGACATGCCTACACAAAGAGTGACTGGGAGATATTTGTCGCAGCCGTCGCATCGCAGAGCACCAAGGATATGTTTCTCGGGAAAATTGCGAGCTGGATTTCTGAGACGCCAACTAACCGCGCCATGACCGATTTATATGAAGTGCCAACTGGAAGGTATGCCGTGCTCCCATTTGCATCATTTTTCCCTTTCAGGCCTATGCACTTATAATTCTATGTTCGCCGTTTGAATAAGTAATTACTAACAGCCTTCTTTAGCTTTCCTGGTGGCCTAACTTTCACGGCAAGACCTGTGGTTGGTGGCTTTTTTGCGCTTTTGGCCCTGAAGGGTGCTTCTTCTGAGCCATTCTGATATGCTATTAGGCTGGGTTTATTAGCTTTTTTTTCTGGAGGGAAATGCAAGTAGGATGTCTGATGACTTTAGGAGAGCGTAGGGATAAACGATCAAATTGCTTTTCATATCCTTGCTACTAGCAGACGAGATTTCGAGTAAAACCTGGGCAGTTAATCGTCCAGAGGTACTTCAAATACATTTTGTTATCCTCGATCTCGTATAGATATGAGTACGTGGAAGAGTCATCTGAAAGACGTAGTGAGTAATGAATCGGGCTTCTCCCACGGAAACGGAAAATGTAATCCAATGAAAAAGCCTTTGGAGTGTGTTGCCGATATCTCCTTAGAGTAACCGCCGTATTAACAAGTACGTTCTTTGCGGGAGTAGGTACTTCCCTTCTGAATATGAGCATTAAATGCTGGCATCCTACGAAGTACAGCGAATTCCTTCTATTTATGTCCTACAGATTTGGTTTTGCGTATTTTAGGGTACTAATTGTATTTAATAGGGGTTACCACGAAGTACGTACAGTGTACTACGAACGGGACTCGGGCTAAAGGTAATCCGGAGTTTATTTAATCCGTGTACTCGTACCCCTTAATGCTCCTCGGCTCAGCTTTTGCCTCATTTATCACCACGACACGACTCTTTCCAGGCCCTCCCCAACGTTCATTTCAGGCTCTAACTTCTTTAGCTACTGTGGTTACCTCTTGTATATCCAGCCTATCTTCTTCTTACTCTATTTCTCGTACCTAGCCTTAATATCGACTCGATGAGCACCAGCGCGCAATGGGCATCTTCTCCTATGTAAGGAGCATCTACGCCCTCGACACAATCGACACACGCTTCACCAACTCCTCGTCCACTCCTTATAAAGCGGTCCTTGATGCACGCATAGACCCTGCCACGTCGACATCGAAACGATACGACTCGATCCAAGGGGATGCCGTCAAGACGGATCGCAATGGCCGGCCTCTAGCAGAGCCTTCGAAATGGAACACCCCGGAGTTTTACATATATTATATTGTGTTTTTAACGGTTGTGCCATACATGTTCTGGATCGCATACGATGTGTCAAGACGTTAGTAAAGGGCTCTCCAATCTGACCAATTCCTTCTAAGGTTGTTACAGCATCTGATCCGAATTACCATAAATTCGAGCCATATCTGTCCCCAGGCTGGATACCGGGTCGCAAGATTGTACGTCGTAACTTCGAGAAGTTTACGGGATCTATACTCACAGAACGTAGGATATATCCGATGCCCAATATTTTACGTTCCGGCGCAACATACCGTACATGTCGATCCTTCTAACGCTGCACCCTCTCGCTCGAAAATTATACAACCGCTTGCGGCCAATACCCTCACGAAACAATTCTCCGAAAGTGAATGGCAGCTTGCCATATGGTTCAACAGCAGAAGGAGAAGCGCGGCTGGAGCAGCGAGCATCCTTTGACTTTGGATTTGCGGTAGTATTTTTGGCGGCTTTGCATGGATTTTCGGTGTTCAAGGTCCTCTTGATATTATACGCCAACTTTGTTATTGCGACACGGCTTCCTCGAACTTATATTCCGGCAGCAACATGGATATTCAATATCTCCACTCTCTTTGCCAATGAGCTTTCGGCAGGGTATCCGTTTGCGAAGATTGCATCGTTTATATGGCCGCTTGGAGCGGATTCCGGAAACGCCTTGGTTAGCTGGGGCAGTTGGTTTGATAGCCACAGTGGAATTATGCCTAGGTGGCAGATTCTTTTCAATCTTACCGTGCTGAGGCTTATAAGCTTCAATTTGGACTACTACTGGAGCCTTAGCCAACGAGGCGCCAGCGTATTAGAGGTTCGTCTTCCTCCTACAAAAATCATAGTACGAGAGCTAATACCCACAAGAAGAAACAACTCGACCCTGCTAACCTCTCCGAAAGAGACCGCATCAACATTTCCGCCAACGCAAAGGATTACAATTTCCGCAACTACGTCGGGTACGCCATCTACGCGCCATTATACCTCGTTGGCCCAATCGTAACGTTCAACGACTACATATCCCAGATCAAGTATGCACCAAAGACCATCGAAACTTCTCGGACTATCAAGTACGGAATCCGGTTTCTACTCACTCTGCTCGCTATGGAGGTCCTCCTGCATTACGACTACTGCATCGCAATCTCGAAAGCACACCCCACCTGGTCCGATTACACCCCGGCGCAGATCTCGTTACTCTCATATTTCAACCTTCACGTATTATGGCTAAAACTTCTTCTTCCTTGGCGATTCTTCCGTCTTTGGGCTCTTATTGACGGTATGGACCCTCCAGAAAACATGCTCCGCTGCCTCTCCAACAACCCATCCACTGTCGCATTCTGGCGGGCCTGGCACCGAAGCTTTAACCGTTGGCTGGTTAGGTATATATATGTACCTCTGGGAGGTTCCAGCTCAAGGACCTGGATATCGACTGTGCGGTCTGTTATCAATTATGCTGCTGTGTTTACGTTTGTGGCGTTATGGCATGATATCAGTCTGAACCTATTGATCTGGGGATGGCTGATTGTGTTCTTCATGATGCCGGAGGTTATTGCGGGGTATCTGTTTCCAAGAAAGAGATGGGAGAATAATCCTACGGCATACAGGGTGCTGTGTGGGATTGGGACCGTTGGAAATTTGGTTATGATGGTCACGGCGAATTTAGTAGGGTTTGCAGTAGGTGTGGACGGCTTGAAAAGTATTATTAGTGGGATTTTCAAGGATTACTCAGGTTTGTCGTCGATCCCCATTACAGAAACCCCCATTCCTTAATGCTCCAGTGACTAATGGTAACCATCAGGTATCGTGTTCATACTCACCGCATCATCGGCGTTGTTTGTGGGTATTCAAATCATGTTCGAAGTACGGCAAAGCGAAGCGAGGAAAGGCATTTTCCTCAAGTGTTGAAAGAATAGAATTTTGCAAGGCATTCTACTACAAATGAAATCGCTTTTGGTAGCCTCCATGGACAGCAAGATTGTTGAAGTGACCGTAACGCCAGTGATGACGCCATACTGTTGAGGGAAGGAATTTGAAGCCGAACATGAGCGTCAAAGAATATCAACCAAACCAACAATGACACCAAAGTGAAAGAAAGCCTGTTAAATTGCTATTACATAACTTAAATGGGGGCTAAAGAAATCAACGAATAGGCAAGGACGGGGAAAAATCATCATCCTCAGCATCCTCCGTTATCTGTATCACCAGTGACGCCAGGGCTATAGCTCTTTCCTGGAGTTCCGCTCCAGCAAGTCGAAACAAGTATCACAAGGAGAGTTCATCAACCCAATTAAAGCAATGCAGTAAGTAAAAGAGAAGCTGCAAGTTGGTACACGTTCATCCTTCACATACAGCAAGGTTGTTGAATTCTCCGTTTTGCTTGTGGTGTTTCCATTGTTGTTGAGCCGTCATCAAATAGTTCTCCCCTCCAAAGGAACAATCAAATGACTGTTGGAGAAGTTGTGGTAGTCCGAAAGGAAATGGCAATTATCAAAAAGGTGCGATTGGGACTCTAAGGCTAGTGCTCAGAAAGCTCATCTGTTAATATTCGGCAAATTGAAATTTAGGCGGTTGAGAATAGAGCCGCTCAAAGAAGTAGTCATTTCTGTTTCTGCGCCTATCGATAGCCCAGTTTAGCATCCTAACATCTTGCAATTCACTACCTTTGTCTATAACTACTGCTCCATAGCCCTCGTGTCTTTCTTTACCGGTTATTCAAGGGCAATGCATCTACGAAAGATATATTTCTGCTGCAAGTGTAGCTCGTTCCTTTCGTGAATATCCGTTAATTACCTGATAACACTACCCGGCAACCACCTTTTATCGGATGTGTCATTCTTGCATATTGGGCAGGTAGCTCGCCTACAGTCCTCCCAATATCACATGGCAGCCTTTGAAACGCTCGACGAGCTCGTGTGTTACAATATGGCCCGGCATGTGCTCATCCATCCGAAAAAATGCATCCATCAAGGCTAAGAGGGCACATGTCAATGTCTTCAAGGCGTAAAGTCCCATCACCAAGAAGATTCAGCCGCATGTTAATGGCCTTCGAGATCAGGCTATGTCTGGTAAGTGGGGGGGCTCTTCATACATAGTGTGATCAGTGTTGAAGTGGTTTCGCAGTTTGTTTCTACAAGGGGCCCTTCTATAGAGCCCACTATATTGCACAGATATCCATTGCTCCTATATATTTTCTGAGATGCTCGATAAATTTATCGAGCCTCGGAAGTACTTTTGTGGCACGGCTGCATCCATACACTGGCATAATAGGGTGCATGATTGAAGAGTATTTTTCTCGTGGTAATGGAGCTCAAAATTCGGTGGGAACATGGATTTACAACCTGGATAGTCGCACCGGGTTCTGGGTCTAGCACCCTTTGCCCTTTTTAGTCCGAACTGATGCAGTAGTCGGAGTTTTCTCAGTCCACAGTTCGGGTTAATTCAAGGGAGCCGTAACTTGGCCTTCGCCTAGTTGTTGATGGTTGTTTGAGGGATTGCTACTCCCTAGCTATCTACTAGTGAGCGCTGTAGCTGCCGGCAGCTACCAAGGTTGCAAAAGCACTTGACCAGTAGGCAAGGGATCCTCCTAAGAGGACTCCTACGCTTACCTAGAGAGCAATTTATTTTGAACCTAAGACCTAAATATAGTTGTACATATCAAACGCCATCATAGTTTAACCAAAAAACAACATGTTACAACTCCCAGTCGCGCCAACCTAACGCAAAGCACCGACACTTTTACAAAAATCCCTAGAGTTAAATAATGCTAACATGTTGCTTGTGCCTCTCCTGACAACTGGTGTATATGCCGTTTTACTCTTCTATTGCGTGTTTACTACTTTCTGTCTATCTACCACATACTCCTAACTAACCATTACACATGGCTATCTCCCCTACAACACACATCCTCCAATCCCATCTCGCAGCTACCATCAAGTCATCAACTTTCAAAATACCAGCTCCAAGTTCTACTAAAGTCTCCCAAATGTTATTCCGCCAACTACCGGCCAAGCTGGCGTACCCCAGTATCTACTTGTCGTTCCAAAGCTCATTAGCTCTCTTTGTTTGTGCCTTGATTGTTTCCTTCTGGTTCTTAGTTAAGCGCCCGAACGTAACCCACCCTACACCGTTACGAATGGATGTACTGCCGTAGTATGAGTTATTACTATTATATGGTGTGTTCGGCTCCGAGAGCTTCGTGATAGGCGCATCGTAGAATATTTGTCGGTATGTCATATTTGATATAAGCTTGTGGAGCGGTACATCACCGGTTGCAACCACGGTGATTGGGTGCTGCGCGATAATAGCACTCGTAGTCCAGTGCGTGAGGTAGCCCTTCTCCTCCAACGGCTTTAGTTTTTCCATGACCGCCGTCCAAGTCGCCGGCGTATTAGGCTTAAAGTCCAACAGCAAAACATCAGAAGTATTCGGCTCCACAGAAAAGACCCCCACCGGAATATTACCAGAATCACGAAGCTACTTCTCTTCACTCTTACTCGCGCTCTGCACCTCGTTCTGTTTCTCTAGGATATTTATCAGTGGCCGCAAATACAAACTCTCCAATGTCATCTCCTCTTTCAGACTCTTTCTATCATGCCCCACAAATAGTTCGTTCTACCTGCCCCTCTGCATTCTCCCATTCAAATATCCACCCCAGTGATTTTGCACCCAGCTGCTAAACCCTCGTACAGGGGGATTCTGTGCCAGTAATTGTTGTGTGAATAGCACTTGACAGGCTTGATGTTTACGCTGAAATATACGGCCCAGGATAGGCTTGCGGGGTAGGTTGAGTTGGGAGTGCGGTAGGCTGAGAGGATGGTTTGCAGCCCGTTGTCGTGTCGAATTATGGGGTAGCGGTTTACGACTATGAGAACCAAGGAGAGCCAAGTTCTTTCAAGGGTGTGTTAACTTAGTAATAAATAAGAGGTAATAGGCTGAGACTTACATTATAGCGACAGTGTCGGTGAACATAGCTATTAACATCCAAGCGATAACCTCCGAATATGTGTGTTTTTGCAAAACGTTTGGAAACATGAAACTCTGCATGGTATCCTACTATGATTTCCAGAAAAGGAACAACCTCGCAGTGCTTCTGTCATCCTGTGCTTGTAGGCTAGAATTTTAGTACTGAACATACCTCATGAATCTGAACTGGATGAGCTGTCGTCACCTGCCGTAGCACGATCAGTATGGAATTTGAGCGAGATAGTGAATCTCAGATGATATATAAGGGTACTAAGGAAGATGAGCCCAGTGTTATGGATTTGGCATTTCTTTGAAGTTCCTGTCGGGGGCATGTATACTACCTAGGTACTTTAAGTGAGGATGAATAAAGTGGATGAAAACTTATCTCACTTCCTCGGCCATTCTTGAGATCTAGGAATAGCGTTGACATTTTAGAGCCATAGGGATCCTTTGTCTAGCCGCAGGGCGTCGAATGTTTTTGCTTGCAGCGTGGATATGAAAATAGAAGTTCATCCTTGAAGCTACACAAGTTGAATCCATCGTACGTGCTAGAGAAACCCGAGTCGCAGGAGCCGCCGCCGCGGGAGTCGCAGGAGTTCCGACGAGTGGTGCTCATGTGAAGGCATCGAGGCTATGGAGAGTATCCTTGTGCCAGACGGTCCAGACTTGCAAATGACTTCCATTTACTACGTACATAGGGATACAAACAGTATCAAGCCCGTGCTAGGTCAAGAGATCTAATTTTGACAGTCACCCAGAACGGCCAAGGAATGAATTGACTGATGTTGCTGGCACCCGCGGCAACCAAGCCCCCTTGAGGCTGTACGGAGCAACTCCTTTAAAGAAATTATACCGCATCTCCATGGTCACGGTCTTGTTAGGCTGTAGTACTGGCCTCTCAATAAGGTTGGAATAGAGGAGGCTGTCCAGCCCAAATGGGGTGGGCGCGGATACAGCTTCACGAACCCTCCGTCAATTAAAAGAATTAGCCTTATGGAGTACGAGTAATGGCTTGCATACATATGATTCTTTTTTGGGGTGAAACCGGAATATTATATAGGGCGCATCGGGGCCAGCAAACCCCAGCAAACACCCTAGAAAGCTTACTGTGCCCTCTCCCCCTGAAAGCCCCCAATAACCTGATCGATTGGCGCGGTGTACCTAGGTAAGGTAGGTAGTATTGCGGTCGAGTGCGTCACGGCGCATCGTGGGAAGCCCCTCGCTAAATTCCCTTAATTCCAACTTAATCGCGACTCCCATTCAAGTTCAAGTTCAAGTCCTTATTAGGCCCACTTTTTCTCCTTCTCCCTTCGCCCCCTAGCCTCCAGCATCTCGGCTTTCATTCTCAGGATCGGATAAATAAACCTCTCCATATCATCTCGATGTCTGGTCCAAGTTTGCGCAGGCCCAATAGCCTCCTCCAACATTAAATCACTAGGTAGCCCTACCGTAACCATGAGCTCCTGCATCTCCAGCAGCACCGGACCGCATAATGCAACTGCCGCGGTCATCACTCTCGGTCCTGATGCCATAGATCAGCGTGCAGCGACGCAGGCACGGTAATGCGGCCAACAGCCGGGGGAGCCTTAGGTACCATGTCGGCGCCTGCTCCTTGGGGTTAACAATAACAATGTCGCGGGTACAAGATAGCCGCCACTTCCTGGTCATTTGGCATCATGCGCTTGAAATCGTTGCGCTGAAGTTGTGCTGGTAGTTCCGCTGCCATGGCAATTGCCTTAGCCCTGAAGAAAGACTGCTTGCCGAGGCGGCGGATCCGTCGGTTGGTGCAATTGATGGCAATCCAGTCAGCCTGGTGAACCGACTGAGCATCGCGTTGATGCGAGGGCGTATTGCCATAGGGGCCAGTATTGGTGAAGAGAGGGTCTTTAGCACCAGTAGAGGATTCGAGGATAGGGGGAGGAAAATACCAGCGTTTACGGATCAAACTAATGTTCACTGCGGGATATGGGTTGTCCATATAAAACGGCGACTCTCGTGCCATAGAAAATTCAAGGATACGTTGCAGAGTCTCGTCTGGTAGACGGTCGAGAATTGAGACCTGTGGCGAGGAAGTCATGATTGATTCGCATTTGAAAGATCTCCAATTTGCGTAGTACGAGTAATCTGAAAAATAGGATGGCTTCAAGCAAGAGTCTCGTATAGTGCAATTTAGCATATAAGTCTAGAAGGTAAAATAGTAGAGAAAAATCCGTGCAAACTACTACGCACAAAATGCAGGAAGATAATTCTCTTAGAGGTAGCTGTGTGTACAGAGTGACGACGCAGAGTAAGGTAGGAACATACACACGTATACGATTACAAACGGGCACGTGCTACAAGAATATGTCCGAGGTAATATACTTGGTAGCCGTGTGTTTCGTGTCGTAGGTACGTCTCGTATAAGTTAAGTAGTTTTCTTTCGAGTCGATTATTATTCACCAATGAGTCGGCTCATCATACTGTACCTGGTATATCAGCCGTCCTATGGTTGGTTAGTGATAACTGACACAGGCTGTCAACAAAACATCCGAGTGTCGGTACTTAGACAACCTCTTGACCTTTTAGGATATTTGTGAATGTATAAGGAGTACTCTTTATAAGATTGATATATACCGAGGTCAAATTAATATTATTTATAAAGGAAAACATTTATTCTAAGGTTAATACGATCTAGTATACTTCCAACTTACTTATAGATCCTACGAATAGGAGGATTCTTAATCGGGTCATTTCCGAAAATAATGTCATTACTATAGGAGCTGCTACTGAAGGTGTTCCAAAATGCATGTTGATTGATCTATATGCGCAGTGGCGTTAGTCACCGGACGGCACAGTGCAATTCATGGTGATCGAGGTGCTCCAAATGCAACGGCCACACATACCAACACGATCTCGAATCATTTTCTGCGCCTTCATATGGATGTGCATTCGTTATGGTCATGAAGATGTGGACGACGGCGAGGAAACCTGTGCGCCCCGAGTCAATGGCGAAAAAGATTCAAGGCGAGGCCAACAAACGTAAGAGAGGACAAGTGAGTCGGTGCGTTTGGGGTGTTCGAAGGAGCACTCTCATCGCCACGACTGCTTGCGACCGCTCTTTCATATCTGTAGCTGATAGATTTGGGCTTTCTGGCGGTGTCCTGGGACATGCTCGGAATAGGGGGACGGCCTGGACCATCTCCGAGGAAGCCATATCAACGCGGAGGATTGATGATGGCTTGGATGTGCAAGATAGGCAAGATGATGCGAAGTGAGAGGTTTCAGAAGTTGAAGAGCTGCGAGAGAAGGTGAGTCGAGATCAAACTTGAGGGGGAATCAGTACCCTTATCACACCATTCTTCACGCTGGACGTCTAATCCATCTTGAGAAGCCAACGCCGGATAGTCGATTCAGGAAGCTGATTCCTTCATCCCCGGATAAACGAGCGGTCAACGGCCGTAGCATTATGTGTTGGCCCTTTGAATAATCAAGATGGCTTTCACATCATGCAACAAAGACAACGGGAAGAGAGGCTCCTGAGACTGGCTATAGAGAGAAGTGATAAGGGCATTGTGGAATGGGTACATCATGGGCAAGTGTCAATCGATGGTACTGTAGGATTGACACAATCGCCAATTTGCGACTCCAGAAATTGAGGAATCACATCGTCGAAAAATCAAGTCACAAGTAGGGTGCAGCATGGGGGGCCATTACCCACGCCCCAGATGGGTTTGGGCGCCCCAATGGGTGGGGGGGGGGTCGAGTTTTCTGCCCTATGGAGCATAAGGTATGAAGCGTAAAAAAGGTATACCCCAATTATAGGGTCCTATAACTATTTTTTATTTCTCTTTTTTAGAAAGTATAATATATAAGTAAGCACATAGTTTATTATATATAGAATTAGTATATATATATATACTTTAGCTAGTTGTAAAGTTATTTGTTAAGTTGTCGAGCTATCGCAAGTCGAGTGGTAAAGTCGTCGAGCTGTCGAGTCGGCGGGCTGTACAAACACAAGCTACACGTAGTTCTGAAGGACCGGAGGAGATAGAAGCGACCCGGAGTAAGAAGCGAAATTAGGACTAGTCTTTTAAGTAAAGTACAGCTACTCACAGGCCACTCTCTTATCCTACGTCCGTAACTAGAGGATAGTCGACCGGGGAGTTTGAATCGCCCCCGGAGCTACAACTCGCCGACTCGATAGCTCGATAGCTGGACGCTACGACCACTCGACGTCTTGACTTTGCAATAATTAATAATAAAATATAACTAGGTCACGTATTAGTATTAGAATAGAAGATAAAGCTTACTATGTAATAGTTTCAGCATAATTATTAACTTTCTTTTTTATTATCTACTAATCCCTACTAAACCTACACTTTTATATACCTAAGGAAGTACTTTAGTACTATAATATCACATAGCTTATATTATATGATAAGGTCACATGCCCCATAGGAACTTATTGCCCCAGAAGCCACCTCTACTCCGTATGGGGTCCCCATGGGTTGGGCCGTCAAAGTACGCCCCAGCCCATGGGTGGGTTGACATCTCAAAACCCGTCCCCATGGGGCCCCATGCTGCACCCTAGGACTCACAAGGGATAGACAAACGCGGTTGATGTGTACTTCGTAGTCGTTTGGCATTTTTGGTATGGAATACGTCATTGGTCTACCACAAAGGCCTAAACCGTGGCGTCATTCACGCTGGACTCAGCGCATTATATCACCAGTCTCTGACTCTCTGATCATCGAGGACAGCTGGGATCCCTCCTGACCGAAATGCTTCAACCTGATCCCAAAAGCGCCCATCTGCAGATGAGTGTCTTTCAAAGTTTCCACTGCAGCAGGGCCCCAGTTTCCCAGCTGCTACCCAAGCGTCAAAGAGGAGAAGATACCAATGATCGACCATCCGAGAAGATCGCTTGGCAATGATCCCTTCGAGTGCCCAGAAGCGAAAGCGTGCTCGCTTGGGACAGTCAGAATGCAATCTCCAACCAGAACATCAAATATTAGACCTATTTGGATCACGGTGGTTAAGGAACTCGCTGCGCAGGCGCAAGGAGATGAAGCGGAGCTGGAGTTGTTTGCATCAGAATCTCATTCAGGGAGGACGGATGTATCGGGGGATGGTCGTATGACTATAGAGGCTGTCGAATTATCTCGAGGCATCAAAAGTGAACGAAATCCTAGAGGATGGGTCCCTGAAGACAGCTGAGACCGAGAGCGACAAGAAATAGTCCGCCAGCTACTCTGCTCAACCCAGGAAAAACCCGACGAAGAACTTGACAAATCACTACAAAAAGGCACGACTTCGGATTCAACAGTTTCGTTTCAGCGGCTTTCATTGATTATGTCATTGAGTTCCAATCCCTTGGTCACGTAGGGAGGAGACTAAGTCATGGAGGGTTTAAAAGACCACGAAAGTTCCTCAGGGAAATTACACAAGCGAGAAATAGGCCAGGCAGAAGACCGCGAGGCACCAAAGGGAGAATATCAAGTGACAGAAATTCAGACACAGGAGGAGGACGACTTGCTAGCTCAAGAGATGGATAACCTGTCCAATGCACGTATTGTCGATAAAAACACAGCCATCACTCCTTTAGAAAAATGGTAGGGGACTCGCACGATGTATCGAAGCCAGCTAAAGACTGGACGTTGAAGAATATGGCACCAATGGAAGTTCGAGCTTCCGAAGCTCGAGATGATGGTAGAGGCGGCGCATGAGCTTGATAGGGCTACTATGGTCTCCTTGGAACTCTTGCATTACTACTCCTCCCCGAAGCTGGCCCCAATAAATATTTACAAGCCGTATCAGAGCTCCCACGGCATTCGCGATGAATTTGTCGAGCTTCCTTTCCCAAGGTTGTGTCCTCTCTGCCGCTGTTCTAGATTTCCTATTCTCGCTCGAGCCGGGCGCCGCGGACCTTACCACTACGCGTGTCGCCCCTGTCTTATGCATAGCAGTCTACCTTTTCGGTCCCTTGAAAACAGAGTTCGCCACGGTCCATTGCTAAAATCTTTCGTTGGTTTCCGGCAACACCTGCCAGTTGGAAAAGTGTTGCGAAATTTGTGTCGTCTTAGTAATGCTACTCGGTCCTTTAGCTGCCGCAGGCGGTTGAACCAGTTGGGCTTCAGGATCCTCCTGATTTTGCTCTGGTGTACGAGACCGATGGTCGCTGCAAGCTGTCAAGGGATAGCCATATGGGTCGCTGGGAGTTTTGTCATAATCGTTGCCGCGAAGGCTCAGTCGTTTCGATCTTTTCGGATTAGAAACACTTTTGCCGTGAACGTAATTTGATGAGTTGAATAGCCTCTTTGCTATTTTCTGGTTGACGAGAGGTCTTAATGTTGGGATGCAAGCCGCGATAATGATCAGATATTGTTCTGTGCAAGCCCAGATGGCGAGGTCCATTGTATCATGCGTGTAGTCACTTCGGGCTGTTAGCGAAGCAATATTGATGGTTTTGACGATCGCTGCTATCATGGCACTAGGGAACACGATCAGCCTTTTTGAGAATCATGCTGAGCGTTGAAAGAAATGCGTACATCACACCAAGCGACATCAGAGCGGCAAGACCGGCTTTTAATTTTCGGGGCATGCTCAAGTTCCAGATGGTGATGGCTGGATAGATCGCCAGGACTAAATCTGTGAACGCAGAGAAAGCTGCATCCATAATATTAGCGCAGCTCTACTAATCACAAGAAGAAACGGGGTATGGCTAGCATTACAGCCTTGAAAGAATGCATAATCCCTCTGGCTTTCCGGACTCCAACAGGATCCCTTTACACTCGGGTCCCAGAGCGTTGCTGCAGGTGTACATTGACCGAAAATGGTGTAGACGCACACCACGTTGAAAATTGTTTGTAGGACCATGCCGGCATAAAAGTAATACTTGTGATTATTCGCATTCTGAATGATTCGAACCAGGAGTAGCGCGACCGAGACCTTCCCCCAATTCGTGGACAACACATGGAGACTTTGTGATATCCAATCCAGCATACTTGCCTGGACCCGATCATAGTCCGAAAGTTCGGATCCATGCTTGCCCATGCCATGATGAATAGCCGCGGTGACCACGGCGGAGTTGGCCATGGCGCAGAGCTTTAAAGGAAAAAAGTGTCAGTCTCGATCCCAGGTCCTCCTCTGGTGGGGATGTTCACGAACCATTGCCATAACGATGAAAGCAACATCCCAACCGCCCGCCTTCACGAGTCGTAGACGTATCCAGACTCTTGCCCCAACCACGCCCGCACTGAGAGTACATAGAACCCATGTTAATGGCAAGAGTATATCGGCTTTATTCGACATATTCAGAGGGTATGCTCAGTTCAGTTCCAAAACACGTTGATGAACCGGACAAGAGCATAGTCCATCAGCTGATCCTGATGTCCACTATATAAGGTATATGCTAGATTTCCAACAAGGAGAACGAACCACTGCTCTCAGACTCCAGAGGAGCGCGGGCTTGCGGGATGTGCTTGCCACTGCCGGCTAGCAGCCAATAACTTGTCGTACCCAGATGCAGGGTAGCTCGCTGGTGATGCACGCCTGGGCGATCATCTTCACATACGAAGATCTCCAGGAACGGGCTCGGCATAATCCGACCCGCCACGGTTCTCGCTGCGTGGGGATCAATAATTTTACCAGGCCAGGACCAAGCACGCCGCCGTTGTCTCTCTTTGTTCTCTCGTGCTACCGAGCGGCGGCCTTAGCGGCTCGGCCCAGCTCTTCCCCGTGGGGCACGGTCACACAAACTTTTCAGGTCCGCGCGATCTGCAGCATCGCGGTGTGGTATACAGTAGTATCTACATGTACGAAGTACGACGAAGTACGAAGTACATGTACATGTACCTCCCGTACTTGTTAGATCATCGAGCAAGGCCGGCGCAGGGCGAGCTTCAATGACCTTGGTGCCCGGTAGTCTTATACAGTACTCCCCCCCTCCCCCCCCCTAATTAATTGTAACGGTGGGCCCCCTGTCCTCCCATACAAAATAGCCCTACGACCAGGGGGCCTACTGTTATAATTATTTGCGGGGGTGGTGGAGAGTACAGCACTCGTAGTGAGTTTCGGTGCTGGCTCACCAGCACGAGTAAGCAGGTTCCCTATTCCCTATCTCGTAGTGATTGGCAGCGTCGGGGACGCTCGAGCCGCCCAGCGCGGGCCGTGAGTACGGGGTGGAAACAAGATCGAACACTCTTAGCTGCTACAAGTACTTTTCGTAGTGCGGAGTAAGTATAGAATCCATTACCTCGCCGCACACGGACTGCGTCTTTTTCGTCTAGGGGATGATTGGTTTTGAACGTACTGCATAACTGGTCTTGTTTCGTCCTGGAGAACAAAACGGCGGGAGCCACAACAATGCCAATGCGGACCTTGTTGGGGCACGTAGCCAGCCAGCCACGTCCAAGGTGCTTCTCGAGTCTGGGCGGCCGGACGCACGATGGATTCGCTGCGGCCGGGGGATGGCTCGAATATGAGCGGTGGTGCAAAGCAAAGGGCGAGACATAAGATAAGAATATACATACTGTATCATGAGAGCGCTTGTTTGACTGTATTCCGAATGGAACGTTGAAGTCCGCTGAAAACGGATATCGTTGTGCTCGTGCGCGACCTCGAGCTTGCAGAGCCTCTTTCCTTGGGACCGATGCAGGGACGAGCCCTACAGCACCCATGCCGATGATCACTAGCTGGCTGCTGTCTGTACTAAGTACTGTACTGTACTAGCTATTGCTATTGTTGTCATGTACTTCGTATTCAAGTACGAAGGATGCACGGATAATCCGCGCGTGGAGAGGAGAGGCTGAATCCCCCGCCGTCCCTTCTTGTACTGTACGTCCGTAAGTACTCGTACTAGTATTATTGTACCAGTTCTGTACCAGGACTGGCCCGGCACCCGGCTCCCGGCACGGACCCTCGACGCTGTTCATGTTCATACCCCAGATATAGATACAGATACAGCATGGAGTTAAAATAAGTTCTATATGTAGGTAGGTAGCAGATAGCTTTGCAAAAAGAACACAAGGAGACAACAGTGAAGAAAAGGGGTGGATCGTGCAATCTTACCATTCCTAGATAATATATATAATATAACTTAAACACTCAATTAATCCTCAGCTTGAATTTGTAGGCTGTAGTTATCTTTTATTAGTAAACCTTAGGTCTTTTCTAGTTATCGATATAGGGACTTCTTCTTGAAACGTTAGCTATTTGTTACTCTTGATATTACCAACATTTTATTTCTTTTCGTTGTATTACTATTATTATTATTATTATTACTATCATCATAGTTTATTATACTTTGCTTAAACTTAAACCCTTGAACCTGTTCAAGGGAATGATAGGCTGCCGGTCACAATCCCAGAGTCTCCAACAAGGCGGGGCCTGGGTCGCACATCCACACCCAAGAGCTGAGCTGCCTACCCATACCTTGCCTAATTTCTGCTCGCACGGCCACTCCAGCACCCAATTCAGAACCCTTTTGGCACCCCCGCCACAGAAACAGGATTCACACGTACTTATAATGTGAATTGCCGGCCGTGGTTCCTGCTTGTCGGATTGACCATCCAAGGATACGTGCTCCGTCGACCAATGACTGAATGCTCGGCCACTATGAACGAGTTTTGAGTTTTGAGTTTTGAGCGTCCAGAGGATGTACTAGTATTGGCCTTTAATCAACCCCCGCTCTTGAATTGCGAGACAATCCTATCGGGTGAGTCACCAGCACCCGGGGAATTTTTTAGAGGGAATTGATAGGACATCGCGTCCTGTATGCTGGTGATACCTATAAATAATCGCCCAGCTGATGCTAGTAGCCCAGAGCGTCGCACTATACCTTTGAATCTAGAATCAATGTGGGAGCGGTGGTACACATCCACGCCTCTCCTTCTCAGCAGCCTCTCAGCCGCACATCCTCATTTGTAAAGATACCGAGAACGACATCCTCTCAAAAACCAGGACCCCCCCCCCCNAAAAATAGTTATAGGACCCTATAATTGGGGTATACCTTTTTTACGCTTCATACCTTATGCTCCATAGGGCAGAAAACTCGACCCCCCCCCCACCCCTGTCTCTTATACACATCTAGATGTGTATAAGAGACAGCCCTTTTACTATACCACCTTGCTGCAGGTTCATACGATTGTCATCTATCTTTGATAATCATAATTTATATACAGGCCAGACTATACAAACATACTCCGTATACGAACGTCGCCAATACGATTATGATTGCGGTCGTAGGGCAACAGGGGAGGTCGTTACTTGTGAACCTTGACCGAGAAACGAATGCCCTATAGTCACAACCCCATCTTTCGGTGCTGCAAATATCGACTGTCCTACATATAACTACCCAACACCCACCTCCATAAGTACGCAAGCCTTGGCGTTGAAGAATTCGTAGCAGTGGCCCTTAATAACGAAACAGGCTGAGGAACTCTTGGCTCGGAAATGTAGCTATTCACTGCGACTTTTGGTTTGCTGGGGGTAAGGCCAGGTCAGAAAAGAGTACTACTTTGATGTACTACAAGGTACATGTACATTACATTGAAAAAGTTGTCCGTATCACTTATGAAATCCAACCCAGAAATCGCTAGAACCAACCGATCTTGCTGAGCCTTTCCCACCTGATACCACCAGCCTCCTCTAGGTGGCTATGATATCACTATGTGCTTCCGTCCAGACTCCAACATCTTAGTAGACCTACCAAATGTTGTTCCACTTTGTTGGCAGCTACACCATATATATATAGAAACTGTTGGCATCGCAAAGACTCCATCAGATACCATCACGCTTCAACAGGCTTTATTGTCCTCGGCGCAGGGTTCTTCTGCCAGCCATAAACCCCAGCGCTGATAGATGTTACAGCCCAGTGGAAACATCTTCTCCCTGTGCAACAAACTTCAATGAAAACTCCACATCCCCCATCACCGCATCTATAAACTGCTCCTCCACGTCTGACTGCAGCCACGTAAAACTTACTACCAAATCTCCTCCCACAACACGTGCAACATTAACCCCAGCTACCGGCCAAGTACCCATGCCCGACTGCGTGAATACCACCCGCTCAATACTCCATCTCCCATCTCCTTCATTCTTCAAACTCCCCATATTACTTACTTCACACGTGTTCTGTCGCGGCTTGCCCCTTTTTGACTTGAAAAACCGTGTATATCGGAGATATATAGTAGGATGCCTAGTATATTATCATTTGGTAAGCGTGTGATTTCCTCGGTCATGGATGAATGGAAGCTGCGCGCAATGCTCCATATTCCCTCTGTGAGTTGTTCTGGCGTTCGGGCTTTGCGAATCGAGGCTAAGGCTTCTGCATTATATATAGATTCCAACGATGAGACTTGAACGGCCATCTCAGTTGGCGATAAGCCCGTGAGATGACGGAGTGAGAAGGGCGTGGTGGATGCGAAAGATTGGGCATTGCGAATGTGGGTGTTGAGTGAGGTTAAGAGGATGCCGTGGAGCAATCTTGTAAGAGTTGCGTTTTCTTTTCGACAGCGAGACAGGATTGCAGCCAGAATATGGGAAGGAAACGCGAGGAGTTTCATGCGAGAAGTGTAGCTTGAGGTATTCGTCTGTGAAACCGGGTTGCCAGTCCATGACGGCGGCGGGTCCGGGAAGAGCCAGCTCGGTTTGTATTCGTTCGAGAGTACTTGGAGGAGGAAATCCAAGATACCTTAAAGTCGACACAATCTTCTATGGGTGGTGACAGCCTTACCGAAGATGGGATTGCGAGTATATTTGAGGGCAATTTGGAGGTTATGGAGCCAAGGGCTGAAAGGAAAGACCTGTGGAAGGCCATCCCTCTAAGACCATCACCGATGGCCTGATGAGAGGCAAAACTTGCGTCGAATTTCACTTCCCCTCTGGATATGAGAGCTTCCGATTGGACGACAATGAGTTTCCATGGTGGGGGACGACGTATTTCATTCCACAGCTGCCTATGTCGTCGCGCTAGGATCTCTATCAACCCTTGCCGGTGCTGTTCGACCGTCGTAGCAGCAAGATTCCGATTCTCGATGCATTCTGATAAATTAATGGATTCAAGACGGGTGAATGAGGGGTCATTTTTATCTTCGTTCATTATACAGCAGCAAAGTGCTCCATGTTGTAGGATTACCACAGTGAGTGCTGCGGAGAGTAACTGGGGAAGATCTTGAGACGGTGCGGAGGTACTGTAGCGGGCAGTAGAGGCGACACAACGATATTCGCCCAAGTGGTGTGGCGCTGTAGACAATCGTTCTCTATCCTCATTGGGGCTTATAGAGTATCGGGGACGAATGGATTTTAAAGAATGCTTACAGATTGCCCACCGGTCTTATAACCCTAGTGGGTATAATAATATATATGGGTGGTAATCATAGTCTCAAATATCAATGCCAGGCTCCTACTAAGCTAGTTTTCTAGCACCGTCAGCGTACTTAACTTACCTAGTTGTAGGATGATGAATTGCATTTTACGTAGCGACAAAAAAGGGGGCCGGGAGCAAGAAACTACGACTTCTAGGCTGGCGAATATGACATAGGTCCTTCCTATCAATTATTGGTAGAGCAACACAAAAACAAAATGAATAGATAAAGTCTTGTATTTCACTTGATGTGATTTATTCCTGGAGTTTTGAACTCACCAAGAAATATGTTGCGACCGAGCTTACGCGTAATGGGGCCAAGATTAGGTTCCTAGATTTCGCTCCCTTTCGGGAGAACCCCTTTGGAAGCATGGCATTCCCTATTGGAAGTTGATAAGGCTGATCTCAAAAACTAACGACTTTTGAATAACACAAACATTCAAGGTAGAATAAGTCGATCCCCTGCAACCTCTGAAGTTAGAGAAGTATTTTGAAGTTAAAAGGCATGAACTACCACGCAATAGAACGGACATGCAAAAATTGATATCCCCCAACATTTCAAGTAACCCACCAAAAAAGCTTGTCAAAAGCAAAAGAAGGACGGTACCGTAGAGAACTAGACTAGGAAATTGTTGGCCGTCTTGGGAAAGTAATATTTATTATCAAGGATTGACTACAAAGGAAAGGGACTGTTTTGATATGTATTACTGCTATGGGGGTATCTGCTTAGAACATTATCAGTGACGCCGCATATATCGCAGGTACCTATTTACTCCGTGCGCGTGGGAAGAATCCCATTATACATCATAAGGGGTAGGAAATCCAACAATCAAAAAATGAAGAACCCACTTCACTTATCCCACATCCTCGTGGTCTCCAACTCGACCTCCCCTTGTCCCATACGCCTTCCCTTATAGAACACGCCCTCCCTCCCCATCTTCCTCTCCGTAACCCACTTCCTCACCCACGTAATCCCCTTCACAATCGAGAAAACCACAATAATCCCGGCTGCAATCCCAAACACGTATCCTACCACAGCGCCCTTCCCCACCCCACCAATATTCTTGCCTGTGGCATCGACCACCTTCGGATTCGGGTCAAGGAAACTATACACGTAGAAGTGCTTCGTATACTGTGTGAGGTATGCAAGCCCGCAATAGCAGGCTAGGATAATGACGAGGAAGAGGAGGTGGATCCACGGCGCGGGATTGATGCGCGTGAAGATTATTTCGAAGAGGGCGAAGGCGCTGTTGAGGCCGTGCTGGGAGACATTGGACCAGAGAGCGAAGTTTGTATCGAACGGAGGCGAGTAGAGAATCACCCAAAAGACGATGGTTACGAGGAACGGATAGGTGATTATGGTGCTCCAGAAGAGGTGGTGGAGGGCTTGGAGGGGGCGAGGGAAGCGGTTGAGGAGCGGCGTGCCACCGTTTAGGGCGTAGGAGAAGGTGTGGATTGCGGCTATGAGGAAGTAGAAGGCAATTCCCCAGTACGTTAGGACTGTGAAGTAGGAGAAAGAATTATTGACGTCGTTGATGTCGTATCCATCGTGATTGCTTGCTTCCCAGCCGATTACAAAGAGGAGAACGACGAACGCATAGAGCGACTATCTCAGAAACATGCCATTAGCCCTTAATCACTCGACCTGATGATTTGCAGCAGGATAGAACCTACAATTGCTGCTCTACATGCAAATAACACCCACGGCGGCAGTAACCACGACGTCTCGAATCGATGGCTGGGATCCCAAATATCCTCGCCGAATTTCAACGGGTTGCTCCATCGCGCCATCGCTGGTGCCGGAACCGTTCCTCAGTTCTACCCGTGGTAGAACAAGTGCACCACGGATTTTGAGCACTCCCCTTTTCTGGGCAATGTCGCGAACGGAATCTCCGTGCAGAAAGACAAACAAACAAAGAACGAGATGCAAATGATCAAAGCCAAATAGGCGATTGACAGGGGCCATGCACAAATAGGTTAGTACCGAGTACCGGATTTCCTCCGATAGCTAAACCCCAGACGCTTGGCTACATCGACGAAGTACTGAAAAGTAGTTGTAGTGGAGGATCTGCAGAGGTCTAGAGCTAGAATTTATTGAAGGGAGAAGAAGTTGAGCTGGAATATTGTAAAGGATATACTTGAAAGCATGTGTCTTCATTTCATTGGGGGGCTCGGCGGGTGATTCAAGCAAACAAAGCCATTTTCGCGCACAATCCCCATCGAGTTTCAGCCCTCAGAATAACGCGCGACCCTGATAACTGGCTACTATAGATAAGAAGCCATACCTAGTGGTGATTGTATATCCTTTATATTCTTTCCTAAACTTTGGTGTTTAATTTTGCTCCAATCGATGCACGTAGCCGAGCACTCTTGTAGCAAGATCTTTGCGTGGCTCGGCCTGGTCGTCGTTACTCAGGGCATGTGAGGCGCCTGGTATCACTCCGCTATATTCATCATCCCAAATTCGATATTTCCCTCCATGATCAGCGGCATTTTTCCACCTCCGTAACAGGTTCTCCTTATCGACCCAGTTAGGGACTGATTGATCAGCTCCCGAAATCAAAACGACCAAGGGGCCCCTTAGAAGCGCCTGGGTTTCTATCATTCCAAAAGTCTTTGACAACTGCTCGTCGCCTATATCAGAGCTGAACAAGTCATCTCCTTGGGGTGCTTGGGGACTCTCGGGACTAATGAGACTCATCAATCTCCGGCAGCTTATTGGAACGCCTGGGTAGATCTGAGATGTTAACGCTAATGGTAGCAGGGTGTCAATAGATTGATCATGACGCGCAGCGTCCTTTGCCATAGCTTCCATCTGATCGTATACTTCTTGCATATCGCTTGCTGACTTGTCTCCAAAGCCTTCCTTCAACAACGCAAGTATCGCCTCCCTGTCGGACACAGGTGCTTGCATGATAGCCCCGTCAACGGCGGGACGGGTGACGTGCTGAAGGTAAGGATCAAACACCGGGGTGCTGATATGGGGATTTGGTCTATGCAAGTAGTGCAGAACGGATTGACTTCCCGTTGAATGGCCCATGAGGACGATCTTGCTGGTACCAAACTTGGATGTCTTGTAATCCAAAATGTATCGTACACATTCTGCGATCTCATCCGTGTCTCTATCCAGGTGGCCGAGACCCCATTGTCCGTAGGATGAGGAGAGATTCAAAGAGAAGATTGACCACTGTGTTGGCTGTAGAGCATTTACAAGATCGGCCATGTAAGACGTTGTTGCAAGGCCATCACCCAGGCCGCCGATGAAGAGAAGACTGTGGGGTTTGCGGATGGTGCTGGACGTATACTCGAAGGCGACGAGTGTTTCTGTCTACGAAGTATGTTCTGTCAGCTACTTCGTAGATATATATGGGAAAGGAAGCAAAAGGAATACGGTGTCTGTGTACATAATGATGTAGAATACCTGGGAGGCCGCCTTTGGGCCAAAACTTGGAGCCCATAGTGAACGCAGGCTGATAAAAATAACCAATGCTGGTGAGAAGCGGGTAGGTGATCACCTCGGTGACCAGTGAGCAAAGCTGTGCCTGGTTGCGTCTGAATCAGGATCGAGTTAACCTGTAGTAATTAGCAGTGTTTTTTCTCCAGCCGATATGTTTTCCAGGGTGCCGATCGTGCCTGACATACGAAGTACAATATTCCGCAATCGGAAGAAGCCTATTGGGAAAAGAGACTAGGAGATAAGCAAGAGGGTCTGCGATAATCGGAGGGGACTTGTTCTATATTCAAATATTTACAAGATGCAATGAAACTCCGTGCTTGGTACCTCGTACAGGGGAGATGTAAATGATGCAGCCACGCGTAAAGTGACACCTTACCTAATAAATACCGGACGCTGGTCCAGGGGACGGAGGAGACCGGGTTTGAAACGGCGGATCAGATTAGATATCTTGGCACGGGAAGAATCTGATTAGATGGCTCCCCTGTGGGTCGTCGCTCCCTGCACCTTACTCGAGCACGCCGTAACCCCCACTGCTGAACTACGTAGGTACTACCTAGGTACTTTGTACTCGAGTGCTGCTCGTGTCAACATAACACTGGGGCAGCCAGAGCACCGTCCCAGGCTCCCAGAGCCCTAACCTGGTAAAGGGTACTACTTCTAAACCATTTCCGGATCCCTACTCCGTAAGGCCCTCCCCGGTTGAACCGCATGCTTGAAATTCTACGACCTGGTAGTCTTACCTTGCGATAGCGGCTCACTTTCCTCTTGCCAAGTTTCCCGTCTCTTTCGATGCTACGAAGCATCGAACGAGCACCCCTTTGTAGCAGCAGAGAGCGTAGATAGTCGCCCCACCCGACCTCGTGCTGGGAAAGAAGAGCGCCACGATCCCTCGAGTCCAGAGGTCAATTGCAGGTGACCGATTTGTGCGTGAAGAAGTGCAGGATGAATGTCCATCTAGTAGTCTCATTAACGAGGGAGTGAACTGGAAAGCCTTTCAGGCATAGAGCGGCACAATCAAAACGTCGTCTTGAAAATGTTTAAATGTTAATGGAGTTCTATCTCGACTATATCCTCAATCACTCTGCTACTGTTTGATGCATGACGTTAGCCCTATAGCTCTCCGACCTCTTAAGCAATTCTTCATGCGATCCCCGATCAACGCATTGACCTGCTTCAATCAAGAAGATAGTGTCTGCCTTTCTTATCGTGTGTAGACGATGAGCAATTGCAATGACAGTAATCCCCTTCGCGGCCTTCTCAAGCCCATCTTGCAATAGCTTCTCCGATTCAGCGTCCAACGCACTGGTTGATTCGTCTAAAATTAGCAGCTTAGGCTTTCGAACGAGCGCCCTAGCGATCGACAACCTTTGCTTCTGGCCTCCCGAGAACTGGCTACCATTTGGTCCACAAAGAGTATTGTAACCATCTGGCAATGCTTCAATAGTGTCGTGGATATTGGCAAGGTTACATGCCTCTTTAATTTCGTCTATGGACACTTCGTGCCCTGGTCTAGCACCAATACCAATGTTGAACTCGATACTTCCCTCAAAGAGCACACTTTCTTGTGGCACCAAGGCAATCGTGTCGCGGAAAGCCACATCTCGGTGTTTTGTCACATCAATGCCATCAATCAAGATGGATCCAGATTCTGGCGTGTACAATCGTTCGACCAGTGAAATGATTGTCGATTTACCGGCACCGCTCGGACCAAAAAGGGCGCAGAATTTCCCTGGCTGAATATCAATGTTCAGGCCATTTAACACTTTTATGTCCGGCCGAGCAGGGTATGAAAAATGGACATCGCGGAGCTGTACGCTCGAAGCCTGGTTGCTAGAAGGATAAGACGGTTTTGTTTCAGCTGTCGCCTCGAGGTCTCTCTCTTTCGAAGACCCGGTGAGCGAAGGACTAGGCACATTTCCTTGCATTTTGTCCGAGCCTATCTCGATTAAGCCCAAGATTCTTGCCATCGCCGCTCGGGCGCTGGAAAGCTCCGGTGCGAAGACAAACATCTGGCTCCAGAGCAGCGCACTAACAAGAAGAGAGAACACTACGATCAGGAACTGTGTCTGCGTGTAGGTGCCCGCTATGATTTGTTTGGCACCCCACCAATATGCTAGCGCATTCACAAGGTTGCCAAGGAAGTAGGTCATGGCCTGCCAGAGGCTTGCTTGTACGGTGACTTTGAATGTCTCCTTGCGAGGGCCTTTCAAGGACCTTCGATAGGTCTTCATTGTCTCTTCTTCAAGAGAAAGGGACGCAATTGTTTTGATTGACGTGATTGCTTCTACGCCAATATCGACCGACTTGGTATATGCATTTTCGTGCCGTTCTTCGAATTTACCGAGCACTCGAAGCTCCATAAGGCCAGCTCCAAGTAGAAGTGGCACCAAAGACAGGCAGACCAATGCAATTTTCCAGGCGATGATATGAGTCAAAATAATTGCTCCGATAAGGTTAACGGTAATTGAGAATAACGTCCCAATAACGGAGCCGCTCAAGCCAGCCAAGGCACTGCCATCTCTAGTAATGTAGGAGAGGAGCAGGGCAGGTGTTCGGCCTTCAGACTGATGCCATTGAAGGTCTTGCTCCAACAGTGACCGAAATGATAAGACCCTCACTGTGTAGACAATTTTCTCAGAGACCCAGCCAAATCCGGACCAGCTGATTAGATTCCCGAAGAACTCGATGATTGCAAGTATGAAGAACATAAGCCCAAAGAAGTTGCCTCGAGATCGAATACTAGCTGGGTCGTTACAGGGATTTAGACTTCCAACGGTATTTCCGAAGATCACGGCTTCGCCAGAGAAGGCTCCGCCGACAACACTCGAGCCAAGAAGGGCGACAACAATTATGAGAAGGTGTGGCCTCAAGGCTGGCGCATACCCTCGAACTAGAGCCCACAAAGATTTGGAAGGGGTCTCAGGCTCTTCCTGTTCTTCTGCGGAGTCGGTGACGGTAGCTTTGCATGTTGAGAGCTCGGTTTTCTCGGCGGCTGCAAGGCGGTCGTCTGATAGACTGTTCTTTTCGATATCAGCGTCTGTCAAAGAGGTCCTATCAGATTCGTTGACGCTGTCTCTGCTGGCTGTTGCTTCATTCATCCCGGATCCGAGAGTTTGCAATTTGACGAGATCAGCATATGCTCCATTCCTAGCCATCAATACCGAATGATTTCCCTCCTCAACGATATGCCCTTTGTGCATAACAATGATATTGTCCGCGTTGGTGATCGTCGACAGGCGATGAGCAATCGTGATCATGGTTCTACCGCTAGCAATGTTTGAGATAGCCTGTTGGATACGCTGTTCACTTCTTGAATCTAGAGAAGCCGTGGCTTCGTCCAAGATGAGAACCGCAGGACCCTTGACAAGGGCCCTGGCGAGGGACACTCGTTGTTTCTGGCCACCGCTGATTAGCCGCCCACTCGAACCCACAATCGTGCCGTATCCATATTGCAAAGCGACAATGAAGGCATCTGCATCTGCAAGCACCGCAGCCTTTCGGACCAACGAAACAATTTCAACGATTTCCGAGCCCCGTTCCTCTGCTGCGGCCAAAAGAGACTTACCCTCCCTAACCTCGCTTGCTAGATCTGCAAGGCCGGAACTAAGAAGTGCTATCTTCAAACGTGCGTGGCTAGGATCGCTAGAATTCATCAAGCCATGTGCAATATTCTCCAAAAGAGAACGGTCGAGGAGAGACGGCTCCTGCTGCACCAGACTTAAAAAACTCCTCAAGTCATGGGTATTGAGATCACGAAGATCACGGCCATCAAAGAGAATTTGTCCTTGCGTGGGGTCATACAATCTTGTGGCCAGTCCCGCGATAGTCGACTTGCCACTTCCCGAAAGTCCGACAATGGCAGTATGCTTGTTGGAAGGAATGCTAAGATTAATTTGGTCAAGAACGGTGATCTCTGGCCTAGAGGGATAAGTGAATGAAACATTTTTAAACTCGAAGCCGCCCTCTGTCTGTGAGAGACGAAGGCCCAAAGCCATAGTGCCATCAATTAGCGGCTCGCGATCGATGCCCTCCCGCAACTTCTGAAACGAGGCAATGGCCGCTATAAACAGGTGGAGAAACGGTGCAACTTGACTCAAGAGCAAGGTAGCTGTTACTGTGTTAGTACAATTCTGTGGTAAGATTCGAGTCCGACTAACCTTCGACTAGAATAAAAATTACTGTAAACGTAGCTCCCACGGTGGCGCCCTGCGAGTCTTGACGCACTGCTTCTGCAATACGTTTGCTTGCCTGCCAAAATGCCAGACCATTCGCAGAATAGGCGATAAAATACAAGACCCCAGATTGTATGCCAACCGCGGTAGCCTTCTTCAAGCCTTCACGTTCTGAAGATTTGAGTGCCTTCGAGAATTTATTCTCCAGCCGTGCGTTTGCGCCGAAGGCCTGCACCACGACGATGTTGGAAAGCGTTTCCGAAGCAATTGATGCAGCAGTAGCGGTATAATCCGACATGAGACCAGAGAATTTCTCGATGTAATGGCTTCCAACGAACCCCATCAAGAAAAATGCCGGAATTAACGAGAGTAGCATTGCTGCAAGCTTGTAGTCCTTGATGAAAGCTACGATATACGCTGTAACAAAAAAGGACAGGCTTGAGAGGCATACTCCCACTTTCTCAGATGTGCCCGAGCGGATTGTCTGGATGTCGCCATTAAGTCGAGAGGCGACTTCCCCCGGAGGCAGATTGTCGAAGTACGACGGCTCTTGTCGGAGCAAATTCTGGAGATAACTTTCTCGTAATCTCTGCGCCAGCCGTGCGCCGGTCAGACTCCAGCATGAGAGGTGGGCATAGATCGTAACAAATTGAGCAATGGCTAGATACACAATCACCAGGATTTTGTCGTTGATGCTTTTTTGATACTCGGATCCCGAGTCCGGAGTTTCGGATGAACCACACGTTGCTGCATTGAAATCGTCAAGAAGCTGGCCAAACAGTATTCCAATTAATGGAAACGGGACGCCAGATGCAATTGCAGATAGTACGCCCACCAATAGCATGCCCAGATCGGCTTTTGAAGGTTTACCGGCCAAAAGCAGGCTGGGGTAGCCCGCAAGTTTCTGGAAGATATTCATGGTGGCCCGAAGCTGGCGATTGTCGTTGTCGTTGTCGTGTGCTTGAGTTGCAGGATGCTCCCCGTGGTCGGTTTGTACCTCGAGGACTAGACCATCGACGGTGTTGTGTGTGCTAGAGGATGGCAGTTGCGTCACCACGTCAAGCTACTTTTCTCTATATGCTAATCTGCTCTAATAATATCGGAAAATAGGTTATATAAACACACAAAATTCGTCCATGACTTACTCGTAGTGAAATTTCAGCCGATTCCGAGAGCGCCTTGGAGCAGGAGTAGGACGTCCGCATATGCAGAGAAAGCTACACTACTAAACCAGAGGTGCTTCCGAGCAGTGGGTCTTGAGCCTTGACTCTTAAGAGCCACGGTTGAACTTCGAAGGCCTACATGGCATGGCGCATGGATGAAGCCCAACTTTCGCTGGGGCACTGGGGGCGTGGTGCCCGGGCTGGACGTGGAATCGGGGATGTTGGCCAGGTGGACGGTAAATAAAACTTGGCTAGGTGCACATAGCACTGCAGCTCGTACGTAGAGTAGTATCTGGTATTTACCATTTCCCATTTTCCCCCACTATAGATCGACAGCCGGCAGGGAAAATTTTCATCTGATAAGATAAGTCCCAATCAGAGTGCACGTACATTCTGAGTGGCGCCTTCTTAATTTCCGAGTTCTGACCCTCTCAATACGAGTCCGTAATAAGACAGGTTGCGAGTACGCTGTGGATAGCTGCGTCGTTGCGATGTCGGCAAAGCAGGTAGGCCACGATTCCACGAGCAACCCGAAGAATTATTCGGAGTCGTCATGCAAAGGCTCCAAGTTCCGACAACAGGAGATCACCTCGAGCATGCCCCAAAGGGGCATTCTAATTCTTAATCTGGTACGATCAGTTTTATGTCGGGAGCGATTCATACACCAACAACGCCTGTTATATATAACATTCGACTACTTTAACGGTCGCCACGATTCTCAACCAATCTACCGCCCCTAGTTATCACAACTGTATTCGGGACGATGATGGCCTGATCTTTGTGCATCTCAGCTACATATCAACATATTTCCTTAGTTTAAAACTGGGCCACAACTAGCCGAACTTTATGTCAACCTGAAAGTCGTAGTTTTGCTCGTCGGAATCTTGGTTGCCAGGAGCAAAATGGGAGCTCACGGCTGCTTGTTATAACCATTTGGCACACTATCTTGAAGTACTTAGTGCCATTCAAAGCAGCCATGCCCTTTGAGCTTCCTCCAAGCTTTCCATTGATACTCTTTGGACTCGACTCTCAAAGATGGGCCGATCGAATGGACTGGTTCATTTTGCCAGCTACGTTCCTCGGTATTCACTTCCCAAGCAGCCCATGCCCCTAATAACAGTTGCATTCCAAAGCGGCGATCCACGGTAAATTTCCTTCCTCGAGAAGTGCTTGACGAGTCGCCTGAAGATCAAAAGGGTCTTCCCGAGCAAAGTCTCGGAGATTCAACAATGAGGCCAATTCCGGATGTGAAATCTTCTCAGATTGATAAAGTTATCTAAGAAAAACGCAAGGAAAATAAATGTTCTGGCAAGAAATATTCCTAGCCAGAAGAAAAATACCAAAACCCGTATCCTGAACCGATCTCCAGTTTACCTCTGCTTTGAGGCCAGTACCAGCTACCATGGCCAATCCGCCAGCTAGAAGATTTGACTATCAAGTACCACGTGCTCTGACTGGCAGATCGCCAATTCTTGAACGGCTGCAACTAGATTATCAAGCGTGGCGTCCACAAGCGCCGGGTCACTTTCACTCCCGACCACCCCAACACTCATCTGCCCGCCTCGAACGAGCGAGACAGCCTTCAGAGGATGAGCAGCATCCCCATGTGGATTCAGTATCTCCACCCTGCAAGTTCCCCCAGCAAAAGGCATGGTGTCGAAATCCTCAAAGTCTTGATGATGGACGATGGAGTCGAAAAATTGTGCATTCGATGACCACTGCGTGCACTGCTTGGATATCTTTTCGAAGCCGAGGAAGTCATGGGCCGCAGATTCGGCGCTTTGCCTTTGTACGAATCGCAAGAGGTCTATCGCTGTCCACTGGGACTCGAACAAGACTCGAACCGGGGTGAATTGGTAACACGGGCCCATGACATTCTCCACGTTTGCTAGGTCTATGTTTCTGCCCGAAGTTACGCTACCAAATGTCACATCCGGGTTCCGGAGACGCCGAGCTAACACCAGTGACCATGCTGCGGTGAGCAAATTCGCCGTGGTAATCTCAAGGGGGCGTTGAGAGATGTCGACGGGCTTTGTTCGGAATATTGATTTGTCGGTGGGCTTTACTGATGTTGCGGCTAGAATGGACAATGATGAACCGTCTAGAAGATCGCGCCAGTAATGGAGCGCTCTGGTCTGGGAACGCTCATGGCAGATTCGAGCCATGTACGATGAGAATGGCTCAAAATCGACAATTTTCTCGCCCGTGTACAAGGCCTCCAAATCTCGAAGTAGCATGGGCAGAGAGATGCCATCGTACTGAGCATGGGACAGGCCTATGATGAGGCACTTTTGGCCGCCGTTGCCTTCAACATAGATCATCTTGAGGAAAGACGAACCCAGGTTAAAGTTTGATTCTATGTTCACCGTGCAGAGGTCGATGACATATTGCTCAAGGACGCCATCAGCCCGCTGCATGGTCACAGGAACATCTAACCCATCAATGACAACTTGAAATAGGCTCGATTCGTGTTCGATGAAGACAGTGCGCAGGATGTCATGGGTCTTGACCAGCTCGTTACAGGCGCGGAATAGATGCTCTCGATCGATGCCTTTGTCGAGATACAGCATAGTGTATTGTATAGAGGTTCGCGGTGCCTGGCTGGTTGCTCTGATGTCCAACGCTTGGGAGTCTGTTACCGGGGATACGTCTCGAATAGACCAGCTTGGATCGGTAAGTTTAGGTCGGACAATCTCGGACAAGAATGGTTCTATGTCCAAATGGCCCAGCATCGAAAAAGGCTTGTACGGCTGGGCTTTGTCTTCCCACCCTTGGTTCACTTTAAATACTGTGGCGGCATCACCAAGGCGCATGTGCTGAAAGATATCGGCCACTGTCAAGCTATGTCCTTGCGCACGAAGGCTTGACACCAATTTCATCGCCAACACAGAGTCACCACCGAGGCGGAAAAAGTTGTCGTCGACGTTAATCTGCTCTGAACTGATTCCAAGAATCTTTCCCCACGAAGACCGTAGAATACTCTCTGCATTTGTCAAATTCGTTTGTGCTGGGCTCTTTGCCCACGCGCCCTTGAGGCCTTCTCGAAGCTGGGTGAGCACGTGCCGAGGAACTCTAGAGGCCAGCTGATTTAACAAACTATGATCAATCTGTCCCATCCTAGTGGGCATTTTGTCAACCACGACGTACGCGGAGGGGGCCATATATGATGGAAGATAGTCTTGGATAAATCTGTCCAGCTTTTTCAATGCTATAGCAAGGCTAATGGTAATCAAGGCACAGATCGACGTCTCGACGTTTTGGGGGCCCGACGCGTCCCAAGTTATGTCGTGCTTCATCGGCATGAGCTCAACGCTTTCTTCCTCAGATGGCTGTTGCTCTATGAAGATGACAATCTCTTGCTCTAGTATATTCTGAGTGCTGTTTAATGACGATTGGAATGCTGCTGCAGCGGCACGGATCGTTCGTGGGAGATTTCTTGTCAGGTGAGCTTCTAGATCTGCGATATCTACTGCATGGCCGTGGACAGGCAAGACATTCTCCTTTCGACCAACAAATATCAAGCTGCTGTCGTCTCGTAACCGGACCATGTCGCCTGTTGGTTGCACTCTTCCCGCCCGACCGGCACAAGCAGAGCTCCCAGCTACAAGCCACGCTGGAGATTCAACGGTTTCGCCTGAAAGGAACGCGCCTTCAAGCCAGAGCTCGCCAACGCAGCCGATGGGCGACAATATAGATGGGTTCCGTGGATCACACACCCAGGGAACCACCGCAGGAGGATATAGCCACCCTTGCTTGATGCTTGGACCTGCTCGAAGCCTTCTGGATGACTCGTCCAAGGGCAATGGGGCAATCTGGTTCCGTCCCCAGATCTGGTTCAATTCTGCTTCGGGCAAGCAAGATATCTCTTCGATTCTTCTGGAAAGTCCATTCGTCAACTGCAAACAAGCCATTTCCAGCTGCGCAAGGATTCGTTCCATTTGTGCGACCTCAATCAGACTGCTGTCAAAACTCGCACAGACACTAAGGCCGCGCTTTGATATCCCACAGGCCAGCATAAGCGGATAGGGGTTGAAATGGAGCGCTTCACGTACGGCATCTCCTTGGTCAAAGCCAAGTTCGCTGCCTATGGAATCTGGTTCTGGCTGGATGACCAGGCCTGTGCCAGCTTCGCATGCATGTTGGGCGTCTCGGCTGACCTTTCTGATGTTCTGCATCCCCATATGCTGATACGGTGTACGGGCCAACATGCCTTGCTGTACGGACTGTAGATAAGACTCAACGGAGCTCGTTCGGTTGATCTGGATGCGGATAGGTATAGTTGCAATCACTGGACCTATAATGTTTTCCACCCCCGCCATCGGGATGTCCCGACCTGTGAGTGTCTCACCAAACACGACATCATCGCTTCCTGTGTATTGTGACGCCACCAGAGCCCATGCACCACGAATCAATGTTGCCGTAGTGAAAGGTGATCCAGCGGTTGCATTGAGGGGTATATGATGCTCAAGTATGGCATCCGGAGTAGGTAAGAAGTCTCTATGTGGCAAACGCGGGAACTGAGGCCCGACAGCATCTTTCAATTCCCGTTGCCAAAAGTCCTGCATGGCGACTTCGTCTGTATCTCGCACATATTTGACGAAGTCTTTCATCTGTGCCTGTGTCTCGATGTGCTGGTCGTGCAAGGCATTAATGGCATTTTTAAGTATTAGCGGCTCTGACCATCCATCATAGAGTACGTGATGAACTGTCCAGACCATGTATTGTTTGCCATTTTCTGAATTGTTGACAATGCCATATCGAGCTAGGTTTTGTCCAAGATCCATTTTCTCGTTCCGATCATTCTCGAGGTATTGCGCTAGATCAGTCGAATGTTTCCATGAGATGCCTTCCTTCAGTACAACTTGCTGAAGGCCTGGCTCTCGGAGCTGGGCTAAGCGTGTGCGTAGGATAGGATTTGCTGCAACAACTTCCTCCCATGCTTTCTTCCAGGCATCGAGACCGATATGCGACGGAATACATGCGAGTCTCTGGGCGACATACGGCTTGGCCGATTTAATCGCGAAGGTGAATAGTGACTCTTGTGTGGGTGTGCAAGGGTAGATATCTTCAATCGCCGCCCGATCTGATCCACAAGCCAGTGATGCCTCGAGGCAGGCTGTCTTAACAGTTTGGGAGATCATGGAAAATGCGGGCGTTTCTATACGTGCTTGCAGGCTACAAAGGTGGACAATGCCAGCCATCTCCGAGAGTGTAGGGTGGCCAAAAATGCCGACGACAGTGACATCGAGGCCCTCAGCTCTACAAATAGACACAAGTCTCATGGCTGTCAAGGAGTCGCCACCTAGTGCAAAGAAATTATCGTCAAGTCGAATAGTTTCTGGATCAAGTTTCAATGTCTGGCTCCAGGCCTGCCGCAAACCTTGCTCAAGATCACTCAGTTGCCGAGAAGCGGTATTCGTTGTGCCTTGATCCAGCTGCCGCAAGTTTACTGTGGCACCAAACTGCCTGAGTCGTTTGCGATCAGTCTTGCCCGAGATTAAAACAGGGCTATAGTTGACCGGTATATATGCGGTTGGCACCATATATCGTGGTAAAACTTTCGCCAGCTCTACATTAGCTTCTGACAGCGCTCTATGCAGCTCGCCTTGGAGTTTTATCGAACTTATATCAGTATGCTCATGTCCCTTGGTCGACTGGAATGCAATAAATGCCACCAACGTAGGTTGGCCGCCAGATCCTAGAGGCACAATCACCTCAGCAATCACGCTAGCGTCTGACGGCAGCCTAGCCTTGAGTTGACTCTCGATCTCACCGAGTTCGACACGTTGCCCACGCAACTTGACTTGCGTGTCTTTTCGTCCAACAAACACAATGCCTCCAGAACCGTCAGGATCATATTTTCCTAGGTCCCCAGTTTTGTATAGACGCCCCTGACGGCCAGTGTAGCCATTGTGGCCCGCGATAAGCCACTGTGGATCTGTGATGAAAGCGGCTGCGGTTTTTTCAGAATCATTCAAGTAGCCTTGCCCTACTATCGGTCCCTCGACTAGCAGCTCGCCTACAGCGCCGACTGGCATCAGAGATTCGTGGTCACTTGGGTTGGTGATCCAGATGGCCGCTCCATTTCCTCTCCCAATGGAGATATAATCCCTACCAGTGGCAGCGCTGCTATTTATCGTACATCCGATCGTGCATTCGCACGGGCCGTAGCCTATGATAATCTTGGTGTCTTGACCCCAGATCGTAACATCTCTCGCTGAGGCTGCCTCTCCTCCGAGGCCTAGACCACTGAGAGATGCTATAACATCCGGGTCCAATATTCGAGCCACTGAAGGGGTCAGGCCTGCGTAGTTAACGTGCATTTTTCGTATCGCTCCATTTATGTCGTTGAGTCGATCCTCGTCAGAGGGGATGCAAAGGCAGCCACCGTTTCCAAGGGTTAAAAGCATACTGTCGATGCTGACGTCGAATGCGTAGGACGCAAAATCAAGAACCATGGAGTTCTCCGTATAGCCCACGGCTTCCGCTCGAGGAATTGCACTGCTTGTATAGGTTTCGTGAGAGATCTTAACCCCTTTCGGAGTGCCTGTGCTTCCAGAGGTGAAGATTATATACATTAGGGCAGATGGTGGCACGGCTGTCAACTGTGGAATAGCTTGCAGATTTGAGAAGTAGGCAAATGTGTTCGCTTCTATGACGATAAGCTTTCCACTCGGCATAATCGACGACGACAGGTCGTGCTGCTTGCGGGACGTCAGCATCATCTTTGCGCCCACTTGATTCGCCATGTTTTGGAGGCGGGCAATTGGAAGTGTTGGGTCCATGAGCACGAAAGTTGCTCCCACCCTCATTACCGCAAGCACAGCGACGATTGTCCATCTTGATTTCTCAAAGCACACCGGTAAGATATCATGTAACCTGACACCTATTTCTTTGAGAGAGCATGCCACGAATATGGAATACTGTTCGACTTGGGCGTATGTCAATTTGCCATCCCAGGATGAGATTGCTATTTTTTCTGGGGATCTTTGAGCTTGTTTGGAAATCATGTCGTGCATGCAAAAGTTGTAAGAGGGAGGTAGCAGGTGATTCCAACCCCATATCTCCTCCAGATCTCGTGCGGTCGGCCGAATACAGTCCTCAATAGACGCATCGGGATTCGAAATGCACATTTTTACGGTGTCGACCAGTGTCTCGATGTATCGCGTCACTGTATATTGCGGCATATTTTTGTTATACCACACTGGGCTGATTTCCAGACTGCCATTACTAAGGCGTATTTCGAGGTGAAGAACACCCTTTGCTCATCGCGGTCAGTCATTTAGTAACCAAGATGGGATCATTGACTCACTTCATCTTTCGCTTCCTCAGATGGTGGAGACAGAGAACTAGTGCTCAAGTAGAGCGAGACAGGGCTGGACATGGCTGCAAGCTGACTTGGTGCGATCATAGTGAGGTAGCTCGAGATTGCTGCAGCAGTCTGTCCGACAGTACTTTGTAATCCTGCCTTTACTTCTTCCATGGACAGACTTCTGTTAACTGGCTCATGCTGAAACCCATTTTCTCGGCCTTTGTAAGCCCAATCATAACAGATCTGGCCGCCGTCCTGGGTCCGCAAGAGCACGATGAGCCAGGACAAAAGCAAGATTTCATCTCTCATGCCTGTCAGAGCGGTGGTCTGATCAAGTGCAAGACCAACTATCTTGAAAGACCTGAGGCCGCCATCAGCCTGGCCTGTAGACAACATGCCAACAGATTCATTTCCCCGGCGGTTTTGATCCTGTATATTGTCGACATGTATAGAGCCCATTCTACTGGTAGGCTAGCGTTTCTGGTTTTGGGATTCTGGCGCGGTTTGAGATTCGGAGGAAGAGCTGGACCTATGACCGTCCGTTCAATTGACGAGAGCATTGGACGTACTCGTACTGAGGTGGTATAATTGTACAATGTCGAGCAGCCAAGGCAATGTTAGCATTTTCCTCCGCCGGCGAACGAGACGCCAAGCAACAAGAATTACGAGTAGGCCCTATGGGTACTGTATATAATGCGACCGAGATCGGCCATTGTGGGTGACTGTGGGCTCGACGGACGCCGACGCCCACGCTTCTTCAAACACAACCTTGAAGCTGGGAAACTCCAGTACGAGTAGTCGGGTAGAGTAGAGTTGAGGCTGTAGAGCGTGGTCGGCGCGTGTCGTCGCACCCTTGCAGATCCCACGCTAGGGCAACCCGCTAACCCGTCCTGGCGGTCCTCGCGAATACATCTGATAAGATGAAAATTCTGCACATCACATCTGATAAGATGAGAATCCCGCACACGGCACGGCTACCCGTCCACTAGCAAGGGTAGGGCCCACGAGCAGAGACAGGGGCAAGGACAGGGGGTTCCCTTTAAAGTAAATCAGATTAGATTGCAAGGTACTACTGTAACATGGCTTGTCTATTTAGCTGAGGCGGTCTAGGAGCATATTTTCCTTCCATCCTGGAGCTGCATTGTTATTATTCCAAGTTGCAACCACCCTCTCACAGCTTCGAATCCACCCATTTCGGCGGTCGTTTCTCCACAAAAGCCTGGATGCCTTCGGCGAAATTGGGGCCGTTAACCAGGCCCGGGTACCACTGTTCGGCCAGAGTCGACACGGCCTCCTCCACGCTGCTTGCTTCCCAGCTCAACCGAATCCCGAGGCGTCCAACAATCAGCGCGTCGGGGCTATTTCTGCACATGTCTTGGGCAACCTGGACCGCCACACGGGAAACATCGGCGGCTTCACTTGAATCCACTACACGAGTGACAAGGCCCCATTCATAGAGCGTCTTCGCGCTCACACTTCTGCCGGTGAGGACAAGATCCGTGGTGCGTTGCAGTCCAAGGGTGCGCGTCAGCCGCGGCAGACACCCCGCCACGGGGACTATCCCACGCTTCACTTCGGGGAGGGAGAAGATAGCTGAGGTGGAAGCTATTACGAGATCGCAGTTGGCCACCATCTCAAAACCCCCTCCCATGCATATGCCGTTCACAGCAGCGATAATCGGCTTTTTGCCACGTCGACGGGGCAGTCCAGCAAGGCCCGGCGCAGCCATATCATTGACCACCCCGGCCTTGTTCATCTCGTTCCATTCTGTTCGCGCGGACCCTGATTAGTTCTCGTCCAAGGAAAATTTCGGCGTGAAATACAGAATAGACGGTGATAGGCATACCCTGTAAATCCGCACCGGTACAGAAGGCTCTCCCAACGCCTGTGATGATACCAACCCATAAGCTTTCATCTTGGTCGAAAAGCTCCCATACCTGTTGAATCTCCCGGCTCGTAGCTTGGTCAATACAATTCAGCTTCTCCGGTCTGTTCAACGTGACCTGGACGATCCGCTCTTGCGGGAAAGAGACATAAAAATGCCGAAAATTTCGGGATCTGGATCTGAGAGACATAGAAGAGTGGGTCGTCGACATATACTCAAGTAACCTGTCAGTGGCTAGTTTAACCAGTGCCTTCATCGACTTTATACTTTGTTGGCCAGTTTCATGCTGCTAGCATATGAGCCAAAGTACGCTTAGTGCCTTCTTGGCTTGTGCGGAGTTGAGAATTTTCTCCGCTACCGCATCCTTGGGACTCTGTCTAAATTGAAGACGGTGCGGCGTCGGTACGGATACTCGGATATACGAAGTACAGCAACGTGCATGTCGCTCAGGGCCTGCTAAAACCCAAGGGGACGATAACTCGAGTCATGTGCCACACAATCCCAAACAAAATCACGGGTTAAAGCTTTAGTTAAATATAGAGAACCGCAGCTTTGCTTACTATCCTATCTTTCCCCTCTTCAAATTTCTTAGGGTCTCTACTCTTTCTTCTCATCTGCAAGCTCTTCTCATCAGGCTAGGAGACTCGAGACAAGGCTTACAGACATGGTCGTCAAAACGTCTTGATCTTTCTTATCGCCACGTTCTTGACAAAACCCCAAACGATCACACCACACGAGGATGGTATCCGGCTCGTCACCACACCAGTATCCTCTGGTAAAACTGCCACACCCTTTTCTGACCACATATCGAGTACGTACCGTTGCCGAAACGACGCCGGCCAAGCACGTCCTGGCACTAGATAGCCAGCCCCCTGCCGAACGACCTCTGCCCCAACCACTACACCTCGAGTCACTCTCATGGCTCGATTTATCATTCAAGTCTGAAGATGAGTGTCCGCCAGGTTCTGACAACAGTTCCTGGGCAAGAGCATCTCGAAGCCCACAGACCATCTTCCAGTGGACAGGGAATAGCCCACCTTCTTTGGGTCAGATCTGGAATGTGATCCATGCTATATACCTCGCTCACCCGACGTACGAGTATTTCAGACTTACTCTGCTTGGTGAAGAGAAGGACATCGTTCGGAACGAACTGCTTTCGACTGGCTTGGGAATCGAGCATCCCAAACCATGGCGTCCTGTGGACAAGGCGATTGTACCCTCCGAAGATTTGCTGATCCTTCGAAGTGCATTTTGGCAAGGCGCGGCTTCTCCAATGGGCCCTCGTCCGATCTGGGTGGTGGGAGATGGTACAGACGGTCCTTTACGACGATCTTTGGCTCAATATCCGGTGATGCCTGAGAACTATAAATTCACAATGAAGTTTCCGGAAGAGGCTGTGTATACTCGCCATCCGATACGTCGCCCCAAGCCGCATCCAGGATCAATTGCCTACAGTCGGTACATTCCAGAGCTTGACGAGCACTTTTCTCTTGAAGTGGTTGACTGGCAAGACCAGGGGCACTTGAAGCTCTTCAATATGTGGCAAAACGACCCGCGCGTGGCACAGGGCTGGAACGAGACTGGAACCTTGGATCAGCATCGTGAGTATCTTCGCAAACTTCACTTTGATCCTCATGTCCTTTGCTTGTTTGGACGATTCAACGAGACCCGTTTCGCATATTTTGAGCTATATTGGGCAAAAGTAAGTCCTCATCGCGGTTGTATCTTCTCTCTAGGCCTCCATTGATGCTTATATTTTGTGTACAGGAAGATCATTACGGTGCCCATTACGATGCCGGGAATTATGATCGTGGGCGTCACTCTCTTGTTGGCGATGTGTCGTTCCGGGGCCCTCAGCGGGTCAACGCATGGTATTCTAGTTGCATCCATTATTGCTTTTTGGACGATCCGCGGACTGCAAACGCCGTGGGCGAGCCGCGAGCCACAAGCTCGATCATCCTATCTTATGAGAATTCTCAGGGCCTCGTTATCGGCAAATACATCGACCTAGGTCACAAACGGTCGGTGCATTCAGTTTGTAGCCGGGAAAAATGGTTTCAGCTATCTCCGTTATTTTGGGACGGGCGAAAGCAACCATTGGAATCTGCTGACCGGGCGGCGTGGAATGCCAAGCTCTAAGCTTGTATGGGCTAAAAATCAGAATGACAGCATAAATCTATTCTACAGGTCCGAGTCAAGTCTTCGGCGCAGCCTGACCTGGTCTAGGCCTTGAAGCGCAGGAGGCACCTATCTGGTGAAGCTTGAAAACATATTCTTTAACCAGAATTGTGAGTTGATACCTCTGTAACATTCGGCTCAGGGTTTTGAGTAACATACATCGGCATGGACTAATACGAACTAAAGCGAGTTAATTTATGGCAGAATTTGTTGTAGCCCTTTCTAAGATATACTATTCGTTTAGACGAAAGAAACCAGTTATACGATTGGATAGTATCCGCCCTGTAAAATTCATTCCTGCATTATTTCCGAGGGATAATAATACTTTGTCAAAAATGCATATCTTACCAGACCAGCGCTATATTCAAGAAATAATCAAATCGCAAGCGCTGATGGGGGATAGGTGGGCTCGCCGTGAACCAAGCCTACCCGTTGTCCCTTTTCGTGAAAGAGGACAAGCGGGGTGGGGTTTTTAGATGGCCAAATAGTTGTGGCGAAGAAAGGAATATTGACTTACCCTAGCGAAAGCTTGTTGACAAAAGTTCTACCAGCAAATAATTAAGGGTTCCGTAACCTCTTATCGTAGTACTAAGAAGTGATATACGCGTTAATGTTAGTAAGGAATCATTTTATTATAGTTGCTACTATAGTACTCGTAGTAGCTGCCGGTGTGATACAGAGGGATCCAATTGAAAGGGCGGAAGTATCCCTTTAATTACTCTCTAAACACACCAACACGAGGTGGCATGCAAGAGTAGTTATCGTACTACCTACGTATGTTGACGAGTCAGTTGCGAGTACGGAGTAGAGGAGGAACAGCTTTTTCGGCAAGTATCTAGCCTGTTGTGCCCATACCGTGGCGCCAATTTCCCTGTCAATGACAGCAATAGCTTGCTTAAGCTCAGGCCAGGGGGACTCACCTACAAGTCGCTAACAAAAAGAGGATCTTTAGGCGAGAAATGCGAAGAGTGGGATTGATGAAAGATTTAATTTCAATCAGATAATCAGATTAGATGAACCTTGTCGCTGACCCCCACCTCGGCAGCCCTACCAGCAAATCAACACAGCGAGCATGAGAAGCTGGCGGACCGCCCCTTGCCCATTAGCGTCTTGGGATGGCGTGGTCTTGCACCACTCCAAGCATGTTTGCTTTTCGCATATAATAAATCAGTCCCGACATCGGATAGATCCTCCACATGCCTTTGACTTCGTAGAAGTACGAAGTACTCGAGTATGGCGTAGGGTGAGTGTAGCAGTGTACAGGACCACGTTGCTAACCGCAGGCCAGAACATGGAGTTCTGGTCCTTCGGCCTACGACTCTCCCCGAACATCGCTTCAAGTTACCGGCCCAGGCCCTGTGATCGAGGTACCGGTACCACGAAGCACGGAGTAGTGGTACGGCGCAGACAGCCACCGCTACACTAGGTGGGTTGGGTGCCAAGTACTAGATGTGAAGTCATCTCTCTGTTTTCTTATAACTCTGTCGTACTCGTTCTTCATTTTTTCTTCCCGCAATATTGGCGGCGAGCGAAAAATTATGGCAGCACACTCCGCATCTCGATTTTCATCGGCGGCTATGGCCGGATTATCTTCAGATGAGAAGAATCCGGCGATCAGTGGCACCGATGACATTATTTCTCCTAACAATGGCCATGATGGGCCAGCAGCCGAGCCAGCAACTGAGAAAGACATGATGCCTACCGAAGACGCGCAACGAGGAGTCAAACAAGTCGAGGCAGTCGCCTTGGCCTGGACGAAGCCGCATCTTATCATGGTTTTTATCCTGTGAGTTCGCATCTTGCAATTTTCCCCACAGATATACCAACTAAATTATCCAACTATAGCATGTGGTCGCTCTACTGCGTCAACGCATTCCAATCATCAATCTTGAGCAACCTCGTGCCATTTGTCACCAGTGATTTCGAAACACACTCTCTATTGACCATCATATATATTGTTTCCAACAGCATGACTGCGGCGTTATATATCCCACTTGCAAAGATACTAGATCTCTGGGGCCGTGCTGAGGGGTTCGTGATCATGGTTTCCTTCGCCACACTCGGCTTGATTATGATGGCCGGGTGCAATGGCCTCGCCACCTTTTGCGTTGCACAGGTATTGCCTCATGCTCTAGCAAAGTTTAATGTCCTCCAATATGCTGATCAATGGGGGTCCTTAGGTCTTTTATTCTTTGGGGTTTGGAGGCTTGATATATACCATCGATGTCATCACCTCTGATGTATCAAAGCTGAAGAATCGAGGTCTTGCATATGCTTTCACCTCATCACCGTATATGATTACGGCATTCGCTGGACCTAAAGCCGCTGAGTCTTTCTACGAGGACATTAGCTGGCGGTGGGGTTTTGGTACTTTTGCTATCATCTTACCAGCTGTGGCAGCGCCCTTGTTCGTCATTTTGAAGCTCAATCTACGCAAGGCAGCAAACCAAGGCCTTCTGACCAGGGAGAAGAGTGACCGAACGCTATTGCAGAGTATTTGGCATTACACTCTAGAATTCGATGGTGAGTCATTCTTGTCCTTGGCCTGCACCTACCTGGCAACTGTCCTTACTATTGAGTAGCTGCCGGTGTGATTCTCTTCTCCTCCGGTCTTACGGTATTCTTGCTGCCATTCACGCTTGCCGACACCGCACCTAACGGTTGGCGCTCGGGCTATATCATTGCTATGATCGTCGTCGGATTTGTGGTCCTTGTTCTCTTTGGATTGCACGAGACTTTCCTCGCAAGAGCACCGTTCTTGAATGTCAACCTCCTATCAAATCGAACAGTTATCGGCGCATGCTTGTTGAATATAACCTACCAGATATCTTATTACTGCTGGAACACCTACTTTACCTCTTTCTTACAAGTTGTTAACGACTTGTCGTTGTCGGAGGCTGGGTACGTGAGCAGTACATTCGACGTTGTCTCTGGGGTTCTCCTCCTAGGGGTCGGGGTGTTAATTCGCAAGACTGGTCGCTTCAAGTGGCTTCTATACTTTGCGGTTCCGATTTACGTTTTTGCCCAAGGTTTGATGATCTACTTCCGCCGTCCGAATCAGCATATCGGCTATCTCGTCATGTGTCAGATATTCATCTCGATTGGTGGAAGTGTATTCATCATCTGCGAGCAAATTGCAGTTCTTGCCGCCTCAGACCATCAACACGTCGCCGCAGTACTCGCTTTGCTCTATGTCGTTGGAACTGTGGGTGGTGCTATAGGAAACGCTATTTGCGGTGCCATCTGGACAAACACGTTTCCTCGGGCTTTGGAACGGTATCTTCCATCATCTGACATGCCAGATTTTGATGCCATTTACGGCGATCTGAGCACGCAGCTCAGTTATCCAGTGGGAAGCCCTACCCGGGTCGCGATCCAGCAGGCATATGGGTATGCGCAGGAAAGAATGCTTATCGCGGGGCTCGCTATCATGGGGCTGTCATTCATATGGATTCTGTTCATCAAGAACATCAATGTCGCCAAGGTTACGCAAGTGAAAGGCACTGTGTTTTAAGGTTCGGATTTTGAGCTTTTGCAGCTGCTATCTTCCATCGGCCCGAAACAGCCTGTCATACACGACGAGCTCTACTGGGTCCAACAGCGTCCGTATAGGTCGGTCCTCTCGCCTGGATTTGGCATTGATCCGACAAGATATCTCCTGAAACTAGTTACTTGAGAACCAATTAATTACAAACGCGACTTTTAAATTAATTCTCCCTTCCGCGCCTTGCCCATTCCCCAGTCCGCTGCTTTCCTTAAACACTACAAGTAGTGGCTGATCTTTCTTTTGTGGGTGTGGACAATGAATACATCACAGGTAATTTGTCCATCCAGGGTGTCAGTTTTCATTTGGTGGAGGTTGTTCAACAGTTTTATTCCCTGACCCCTTAGTATAACATCCGGGGTTTCTTGTCCGCCTCCCCCGCAGAATATCTGGCAATAGCTTTGAGAAAGAAGTTCCGTGTAGCGCACACGCACAGCAGAAGGCGGCGTATAGCAGCTGCCTTACCTGGCGTGGACAGCATCACGGCTATTCCTAGTCCAGAGACTATTTCCAAATTCATGAGAGTGAGGTCTCTCGATGCAGACCAGCTAAGCAAAGGTAGAACGAGCGGGATGTGACCCAAAGACTTCCATCAATGGCGGATCAAAGTAGGGGGTGGCAAATTGGAGTCATAGTCGCACACCATCAAGAGATAATGGCAGAAGAGAAACTGTGGGTAGCCTTCGATTGAACCAGTTGACGCGAGGTGAGTGTTTTGGAGTCCAGGCGGCTTTGCGTATACCAGTTAACCCACTCGTATACGTTACATAGTAAACTTGAAACGTCGATTTCCTGTTGATCTGTGAGTAGCATCAGTAACTTTGATTGAGAAGACGACCGCGTGTTTCAGAATTCCAAGTGCTAAGTTCCTGACCAGTAAACACTCCCATGTCGGCACACTCCCGCTACGAGTTGGGGGGCCGACGGCCATGGCCGTGAAAATATCATCACCAGGCGGAATTCTCATTTGCGCAAGGATACATGGCTGTCATACGAAGCTACTCCGTAGAGAGTTTGAGTACATTCGTACAGGGGGCCACCGGGCTGCTGGGTCTGCAGGGAGAAAATTATCTGATCATCAGATTACGCCCAGGGTCCCCCCTTTTGGCATATCCCTGCCCCCACGCCCGGCAATCTCGTATTCCATCTCGTAATAATGTAATAATGGGGGATTTTGAAAGTGCATAAAAGTTGATAAAACACCTCCGGAGTCGCTCCCCCCATTAACCCTGAAATTACACCCAGGCGGTCGCCGACTTCACCCGGGGTCGCTCCATAAACATCGGAATACCTTCAACCATCCATGCCGTACTATACGGGCTCCACTGTGGATCAGATAAAAGCAACCCTTTTCCTGCATATTACAACCATGGTCTAGACAGGGGCCTTAAACCGGTACTAGGTAGTTTTAAAAACCAGGATTTGTCACATTATACTACATAGTAGTAGTAGTTGCGGATTTCGGCACTCTACCTAAGTAAGCCAACCGTACGCAATTGGGTGGACGGGTACGGAGTATATACGTCCGTCAGTATTCGGGTAGAATGTACATGTACTGTTCATGTACGAGCGGCTGAATCAGATAAGATAAGAACAGGGTCAAGACCAGGGTCAGGGATCCGGGGGCGGGGGTCCAGGGTCCGGGGCGGGAAAATGCCATCATCAGATTCATGCCGCGACAACTCCATTTCAGCTGGGGAATCTATGACAAAACTCTTGCAGGGCGGTCTGAAGATGCAGAAACACGCTATAAATCTATGGAGTAAATCGCAACTCAACCCCCACTTCTTTTGCCATTTGCTGTGCTCGGCTCGTTAGTCTCGCCCAAGCCAGTAACTCGCAGATGTTCTATGTGTGTGGTGATGGCGAATTCGGGGACAGGAATGGACATAGAGCACCCTTTTTGATACCTTCAATATCTACGGCCACTTCTTCCCTCATACCTCCCGATCACCACAGCTTTAAATTATTTCCATCCTCAACATCCTCGTCTACTCCAGACGTCGCTAAACGATGGGTATGCTTCAGGAAGCCTCCACGAGTATCCAGCACAGAATCCCACGGCCACCTGCACTCCATATCTACGACCTTGTTACTGTTGGCTTTGGGACCAAAGCACTTGCTCTAGCCACTGCGATAAAAGACTATAACACATCAACCAATATCCTCTTCCTTGAGCAAAACCACTCGTTTGAAGAAGGTAACCATGTTCAAGACCCTGCGACCGAATTCTGTGATTTCATGCAGAATTCTTTCATGCACGATCTCGTCACATTCCGAAATCCGACCTCCGAATTCACGTTTTTAAACTATCTACAATCCCACGGGAAGTTGGAAAGCTTCATAGAGCTTCAAGGTAAAAAGTGTGAAGGCGACGGTTTTATCCGGCCACTAAGGGACGAGTTCTGCAGATATCTATCCTGGGCGGCGAGATCTTTTGGAGATTATGTGAGGTATGGGGAGGAGGTTATTCAGGTCTCGAAAGCAAACAAGTACGCGCAGGAGTCTCTGTGGAGAATTGTATCCAAGGACATGGCAACGCAGGATACAGTAGTTCGGTTGGCAAGGAACGTGGTGTTTGCAAATACCGAGCACATGGCGAGTATTGCAAGGGACGAGGTGTCGGCGTAAGTCATGCTCGCTCTCATTATTTACATTTCCATCTTGGATAATCAGGCTGATAGGAGTGGGCAGAAACCAAGGACTTTTAGAAGAGGAACCGAGGCCCATGGAAATGCTTCAAGTTACACATGCGATAAAAGGGCTACCCAAGGCAAGTTACTTTTCAGTCCATCACATAGACAGCTAATAATTCTACATTGCAGCGATCAAGCGACGATCAATTTTGTACCGTTGCCATGCATAGCGGGGAGGTCCTCAATGCGGTGTTCAGTGAGAATAGGTTGCTGTTAATTAGAGCTATGTTGTGAGCCTCTGATGCAGGGCATGCACCCTGTATATAGGAGCAATTCAAGCACACCGGTCCTTGAACTTAAAAAAGAAAAAGAAAAAAATTAGCGCATTTGAATAGATTCATCAAAGCACCAATATTCTTCCTGATCGCTTCCATCCCACCCCTTGGCAGAAAACGGCCGTTACGTCCCGTACAGCATTCCCGCAATGAGCGGCACACGAATAGGCCCTAGGATCTCCGTAGTCGGATCTGATAAGCGGAGGAACTATATGGATAGAAGGTTTATGACAGATTAGGAATTTCTGCCGATCTAGCGCCATCTGATAACCTAGGAAGCCCAGCCTGTCAAGCTGCCTCGGTTGCAGGAGCTGACAGGGAGGTGGGATTAGACTACATGGAATTTCCCATGCCTTGCACCCACAGTGACGGACAGTGGTATCGGAGGCTTAGTCCCATGATGGACCTTGACAGTCCAGTGTAATCATGCCCACTATCGTTAAATTACGGTATTTCAGCTATATGACGTGCTCTCTACGATACCCCGGGGGACCTGTAACACATATTGGCCTTCCGGTCCACGTAAATCAACAACTATGGATACCATGAAAGCCTCCCCGTTTTATATGTTATTGGTTTTCAGGAACCGGTTGGGATTAAATCATCTTCAATGACCGCCGGTAATTACATTATAAATCTCGATTTTATACTACGTATCTCCACATTAAAGAGTCATGCCTGTGCCGGTTAACAGCATCGATTTATACTTGCCTGCTTTCCCTTGGACTTGCTAATGCCGGGAAGCACGTTAATATTGTACCAGACCACCATTACACGTCCATTCAAGGCATTCGGGAGCTCAAAATGGACTACACAGTTCATACCTCAGCTACTCCAGCAAATCGCGGCCCGTCGCTACTGCAAGGCCCCTCTTCCCCTCCTCTCAAACATATAACTCTTGGCCAGCTTCTCGACGAACAAATTCATGTCCAGGGTCCCACCGAGTGTATAGTTTGTCCTTCCCTAAAAACTCGATGGACCTACAACACTCTGCAGAGGGAAAGCCTCGAAATTGCCCAAGGACTACTTTCGATCGGCGTGAAACCAGGCGATAGGATTGGAATCTTGGCTGGGAACTGTGCCGAATATATTGCTGTTTTCTTCGCTGTGGCGTATATTGGAGGAGTACTGGTTGTTCTGAACAATACATACACGGCGAGTGAGGCGTTACATGCTCTGGCTCATTCTGGTGAGATACCATCTCTCATATCCTTACATTCGTTGAATATGGAGGCTAATAGCATCACTGGCAGGATGTAGAATACTCTTCTCACAGCCGAATATAGGACGAGTGAGCATGAAAGATCTTTTAGTACACCTTGGTCCCCAGCCGAAGGGGAACGGCAAGTCCGAGATGTTGGAACGAATTATCATGTTGAGGGATTCTTTGGAAGGATTCGCCACTTACAGTAATCTCAAAACTGAAGGCAGAAGCATCCCATCTGCGGTTTTGGATAGAGCACGCGAGAAGGTATATCCAGACGATGTCTGCAACCTCCAGTATACGAGCGGGTCAACGGGCCATCCAAAAGCTGCCATGCTTACACACTTGTAAGTTTCTGACCTATTATTCTCCTCGAAATATTCCGAAACTACAGGAGAGAGGCTGTGCAGCTAACCAATGCGTTGTTAGCAACCTCGTCAACAATGCACAATCCATTGGAGACCGCCTCTGTTTTACGCCGGCTGATATCCTATGTTGTCCACCTCCTCTATTCCACTGTTTTGGTCTTGTCTTAGGTGTCCTGGCTGTCATTTCCCATGGAGCCAAAATAATTCTCCCGTCACCAACATTTTCGGCCCGGGCTGTCCTCGAATCTCTATCTGCAGAACGGTGCACCGCGCTACATGGAGTTCCCACGATGTTTGAAGAGCTTTTAAATCTAGAGAGGCCCAGGGGTTGGAAATGCGATGTATTGAGGACGGGCATTATCGCAGGTGCGCCGGTCCCAAGACGTCTTATGAAAAGATTGGTAGGAGAGTTGGGGATGGCAGAATTTACCAGTAGCTACGGTATGCACCTACCATATGACGAGGATCTTGGAACAATGTTCTGACTGAAGTGTGATTATCATACTAACATGTTACCTAAAGGTCTAACAGAAGCATCCCCAACCTGTTTCAATGCCTTTACCCACGATAGCATCCATACACGCCTCACTACGGTGGGCAAACTTCTCCCCCATCTCCGTGCCAAGATCGTTGACCGAACTGGTGCCATTGTACCACAAGGTTCGCGAGGTGAATTATGCATTGCCGGTTACTCTCTTTCAAAGGGATACTTCAGGAACCCGGAAAAGACAAACGAGGCTCTGCGGATGGATGAAGAGGGGACTTTGTGGCTATATACGGGCGACGAAGCATCATTCAATGAGGATGGGTATTGTACAATCACAGGAAGATTTAGGGATATTATTATCCGAGGTTATTATCCCCACTTCACAACTATGATAGTTCTCGTCTCATTACTCGTCAAGATCGATAGCAGCTGACAATCAACACAGGAGGCGAGAACATCTACCCCGTCGAAATTGAAGATCGCCTTTGTGCACACGCCTCCATCTCACGCGCAGCGGTTGTAGGCATCCCCAATGCACGATATGGCGAAGTGGTTGGTGCATTCCTTCAGCATTCAACTGATTCCCCCTCGCCCCCTAAGAAACCAACGGACGAAGAAATTCGTACTTGGACCCGACAGGCCTTGGGTTGGCACAAGGCGCCGGTACATATTTTCTGGCTTGGGGACGAGGGAGCCCCACGCGATATTCCACAGACAGGAAGCGGAAAGATTCAAAAGTTTGAATTACGGGCGTTGGGGGAGAGTATTGTTAATGCGAGAGAGAATAGACAGAAGCTGAGGATAGAAAAGGGGGCAAAATTGTGATACGAGTTCTTAGAGTATAGAGCTGTAAGTCCTTGCTAATATTATCACAAATAAATCTAGACTCTAGAGATAGAGAGAAAGAGCAATGGAAAGGTGGCTACTAGCTAGTATACATAGGGAACTGTAGTAAATATATTGGGGGCGCTAGCTGGCGACAATCAAGACTTAAGCATAAACCCATTATCATTGTTCCCTATCTAGGTACTCTTCATCCCAGTACAGATACGGACAGTTAGTCCAAGAAGCATAAGTACCGGATGGCATAAGAATAAGGAAGTTCATCATATTATATATTATTATCGCTTTTATTTCTTATAATTCTCTACTGTATTATCTATTTATTTTCTATCCACCATATAATAAGAATGATACAAAGAGTGGAAGTTTGACCACGTAATAAATCCTGCAAAACAGAATCAAGGTTACTTTCCATAATCGGTTGTTGATTGTTATCATCACTAGATGTTATACGAGTAGCGAATTCTATTTTACTAGCTGTGTCTTTCATTCAAACTTCTTTGATTTCATTTTTAGTTGCAACGTTGGACAAGTGTTTCATCAAGTGGAAACTGTCTACGTATAATTTATCAGTCATAACTCTATTATGATAATATTATCTTCCTTGTCACCAATTATAAACAATATAGGAGGAGTACTACGCTCACATAGTTGTATCTTTGCAGAAGGATTATTAATATAAAGCGGATTTAGCTTGGTTTGTTGTGCGTTGACCGTATCTAATTCCACTGGGCGATTTTTGAATAAACTTACAAAAGGTACTATAATCAAGTAATAAACAAAATATATAACAGTACTGACCTGTCCAACAAAGCAGGATGGGGTATTGTAGTGTAATGTATTCCAAATAGCACGGCATAATCTGCCCTGGGTCCCCGACGAGATCCATTGCAAATGGTATAAAACCAATACAGTCTACTAATTGCTAGTAATTGGTTTACAACCAGCCATGTCACGGTGTACGCTTTAGAATGACCAACACTATCATGTCGTACACGGGAGGGGAATTCCCAAGTTCTCCTCCAAATGATATGAAATAATACAATGGCCCTTCTCATCCTCAAATTTAGTTTCGGCACTCGACAACAAGCCAGTCACCCTCTCAGCCATAGCCAAGGGACAGCTGATATCCAATTTACCATCCAGATGCTTAAACCCTGCGCATCAATATCCTCCAACTCAAATCCCCATTC